>NC_092357.1:2229874-2427374 GCF_963676685.1 Mytilus edulis | reverse complement strand
TTTTGAGTAAATTAGGTCGAAATTTTGTATATTTTCTCAAAATTCAGATTTGTGTCCGTATTTTCTTTTTCGAAAGAAAGACACAACTTTTTGGTTTTCAAAGATAAACACAAATTGTTTTTTGTTTAATAATCGGTAATTTCTGTATTTTATAAGTATCATTTAAAGTTATGCAATTTTTATTCCAATATAACTCTATATTTATCAAATGTTAATGAATAGAGGACAAACGTCATTTTTTGCTGCATGTTTATCAAATTTAAAAAAAAATGCTCTATTTACAGTTTAATATAATTTGGGTCACATAATCTTCTTGCATAATGAAATAAATTGCTGTTTTAAAAAATAGGGGTCCATGCACTCGTTTTCAAATTAAATCAGTTTGTCTCTGGTTTGAATGATACAAATCAGTCGAAAAATGCATCGTTTCCCGATATGTCATAGTTTGACGTCGCGAAAATAACATTTTACGTTAGTAACGTCATTACCTTCCCTGTGTAACGTGTACACAGGGTAAACGTGTCTATTTCAATTTAGAATGTGTCCGTTACCAGTTTGGTACTGGATTCAAACTTGCTCTCTCTTTACAAAATATATAACAAATAATCTTTATACGAATATTACGTCAATGAACCAAAATATGTACAACTGCTCTTTGCAATCCTACAGACTTCTCTTAGCTCCGCTGGTACAAGTATGTACTTTACAAGGTGGGCACACAGACTCACATTTGTCCTATACGTTACAATACGGTTCAACTTGTAAACGTACAAGTCCGTATTTCTAACAGGCACCAACATGTTCTTTATAACACTTAGTAATATTATTTAAATATATACGAGCGAGCGATCTCGGATATCAACGTACCGTGGTCTTATGTCTCCAAAGACTTCTAACAATCGACCATGAGCAACAACAACAAATGGAAGTTTTTAACGACCTTGACTGGCTATACAGCCCTTGCACGGTCGGCCCTGGCTTGCGCCTTTGTTGGGCATTAACTAATTTATATTTTTACCATGTGGTAATTGACATAATTTAGAATGATAAAGATAGTGTTATAAAAACAAAAATTTAAAAAGCAAAAGTTTGAATAAATAAATAAATAAATGAATAAAAAATTTTAAATTAAGTAACGACCCTGAGCTAGGATTCTCTCCTGCTTATATACACAGATGGTAGCTGTACCAATCTAGAGGGAGGGGTGTTCTAACAAAGAGCCTCTTTACTCGTATCTGAGTTGCAGGAGGAACACCCCTTTACATTTGACCTGACTCAAAGTTAACCCGCGAAACATCTTACTCTTTTCTATGTTTATTAAAGTATCATATAAATATATAAAATAAGGCTTCTGCCGAACTGTAACCAATGTAAATAATTTAACCTTAGATACAAAATCATCACACCTGTAACTGTATCGTATGCCCTTAACTGGTACTCCAATACTTCACTTACCTGTTGTCATCTATCGTCGGACACTTTTTGATAACTCCATTTACACTGTTAAATTGTGTCACAAATTCCTCCAAAATCAATATAGCTTATTCATATTTTATCTATGGGGCCGGATTGACTTGGGGCCGGATCGACGTGGGCCGGATCGACTTGGGCCGGATCGACTTTGGACCGGATTGACTTAGGGCCGGATCGGTTTGGGGCCGGATCGGTTTGGGGCAGGAACGACCGGATACCTTCTCAATCTAATCGACTCTAAGTGACTGGTTCTGGTCAATTTCACATTTTTCAGAACTTTATATTTTTCACTTATTTAATCTCTTGAGTAGGGCTAGATAAGATATCTGTGTTTTGTGAGTTGCACCATAACCCCCAGAACTGTAACTACACTGTCAATGGCTTGTCATCATACCTCCGAGACGAGCTAAACAACAAGGACATTGATAACGGTGCAACAGCCAATTAAAACATTAAAATAAAGCTACGCTTCAAGAATATAAGTTTTATGTGACATGTTTTGTGTTCTTTAACACCATATAGTATGTGTATTTCCTCTCGCAAGTGTACAACTGTAACAATGAATGCATGATGGTTGACGCATGCGGGGCAGTAGATGCTCACTCTTCCGGAGAAACTGATCTCACTTCCAGATTTATCAATACGCTAATTTGCAAGTTATGAATTTAACGAGAATGCAATATGCATTGGTAATGTGTGTGCTGATATACAATAGATAAATGTATTTGTACATTTTCGATGTATCTAAAGGGTTATACTATGTGACAAATGTGATACTTACGGTCTCCGTTGTTTACAAGTATATCTCAATAAATAGAAGAACATGTATTTTGTATAAATATTTATAAACCACATACCTTCATTTCAATATTATTGAAAGCAATAAGCAAGTACGTTTATATTTTCATGGTCCGTGATGAATAGTTTGATCCTAAAATGACTATCAATTAGATTGATATTGTAACATATGTGTTTTCGTTATTGTAACATATGTGTTTTCATGTATTCGATGAATTTTTAAATCAATAGATTAAACTCAATAATATGTATTATTACATATCCCTCGATATATACATCTGACTTTTTAGTCGAGACTTGCAATCCTCCGTAGAACTCTTGTTATAAAATATATCTAATCATGTTACTACGTCATTGTATAAGGACATTTGAAAAATACAGAGTTGGCAAAAAGCAAACACAATAATGACAATAAAAGACAAAACAAAAGCCAAACGGTTCCCTTAAGGTGGAAGTATACTCATAAAAAGAGGTTTTCTGCGCATATTTTTGCGCATCATTGATTTAGTGACATTCGTTACCAAAATTTGAATTCTATACGTAAAATACATTATCCTGAATAGAACCTAATATGAATTTACAGATTTTATACAATTTAAGCAAGAAAATGATAGATTGTTATTTTAGGTCCGTTTTCTGTAGTCTTCGTTTTTAGTGTTTTTACTATAGAAATAAGGGGGTAATTATCATTTTTTTGCCGTACTTATTTTGGAAGAATGGTAACCTATAGTTTTTATTTTACATTTTGATACTTTATATGCTTACCAATAAAATGTCAAGGTATTTAAAAAAATCATGTTTTGGAACATAAGATAAATGAGCAGATTTTGGGACATTTTATCAAATCCTCATTCGATTCTATGTTAATTTTGTGCTTATTCAACGCTGAATGTTATAAATGAAATCATCTGAAAAATGCAGGTTTGGCATATGCCAGTAACAAAAAGCAAACACAATATTGACATTTTTGTTTTATCAATCAATATAGTATCATTTCATCTGTTTATTCGCAAATTCTTATTCTAGAAAATCGTGATGTGTCTAGAATAAGACATCTATCTTGTTAGAAATTACGGATACATGCTTTATATATATATGTTTTTGTCAAGTTGTTGTACTCGGCTTTGACACATTCTCCATTTTTATTCTCAATTTTATCAGAAATAGTAAGATCGAATATGTCTCATTTTATCAAAACATATAATGTTCAGATACCGGATAAATGAAAATCTTTGTGGGCAGACGTGTTGTGTAAAACATGTATGTGTCTTGTTTCAACCATTTAAAACTGTAATATATAATTTATTGTAATGCATCGTTTGTCACGATCACATGGTTATTTAAACTCACTTACAATACATTCTAATTGAGAATAGGCTTTAATTTTGAAAAGACATTATCACAATTGTTTAACTTATAGATACAATGGATAAGCGTTGATTCATGAAAAACAAACCATTCGCCCAGCGGGCTCATTGGTGTTTTTTAAGAATCAACGCGTATCCATTGTATATATATAACAGAAACGAATTATAGTATAACAATGGCCATATTCCTGATTTGGTACACGGTATTTTTAAAGGAAAAAATGGTGGGTTGAACCTGGTTTTGTGGCATGCCAAACCTCGCACTTGTTTGGCCATGTGAAATATGACATCAAAATGACAGCATAACCCCACAAGACTACAATATAAATAAATTGGAGACCACAATTGACAAAGAATCACACGAACAACAGCCAAAAAAGGCAACAAGTTCAAAATTTGTATACGCCAGAAGTGCATTTTGTCCACACAAGACCTACTAGTGACGCCAAGATACAAAAGTTTGAAAGCCGAACAAGTACAAAGTTGAACAGCATCGAGGACAAGATATAAAAAATTCGAGGTCGAGTCTGGTCCAGACTAGGTTGAGTACGGTTCAGACTAGGTTGAGTATGGTTCAGACTAGGTCGAACATGGTTCAGACTCGTATAAAATGGTTAAGATCTGGTCAAGTACAAATTCAGACTGTTAAGTATGGTTCAGACTATAGTCGAGTATTATCAAATACATTTCAGACCAATTCAGACTGGTCGAGTAAAAATCAGTACAGTTTAGTACAAATATAGGCCATTTCAGACTTTAACTGGTTTGTAGTGACGGCTAAGGTAATCTATGCCTGGGATACGAACATTATTATACTTTTGTTTGTGTTGAATATGAATGCAAACAATTCTTCATTGTTACAGAAATAATTAGCCACTATTGATTTCAGTACTTTTTGTACACGAAGATAAGATGTTTTTTCATGAAAATAAAACAATATCAGGGGAAAAAATACAAAAAGGTGTATGAACAGAGACATACATGTATAAACATGTCTCCGTTTAAAAAGATCAATATTGCTTATCTTCTAAAAAAAAATCCCGATGTTAGATATATCTTTTTTTTTTATTTTAATGGCCTCGACATAATTGTGCTTGAATAATTTTAAAATAATAAGAATACAATACTAAGAAATATCGAAAATAAGACTCCGAAGTTTTCAATAATTTATAATCTAACTTTTCTTTACAGTACTTTTTATACCCTCACTCTTGATTCAAAGTTTTAAGAATTCAAAAACAAGACATCAGTTATTGCCAGCCGACTCTATGTGCATGTTTTTTTGACAAGTTTGAAATACATGTAATTCATCATATGTTTGCTTGTATATTCATACAGTCTTGTAATTATAAACATTTTTTTGATTAATTAGCAGGTTTGAAACAGAAAAAAGTGTTTAAAATAAAGGCAACAGTAGTATACCGCTGTTCAAAACTCATAAATCCATGGACAAAAAACAAAATCGGGATAACAAACTAAAACCGAGGGAAACGCATTAAATATATAATATAATAAAAGTGCGACACATGGTATTCGAGACAAGAAATCAATTTTCTTACACGTTTAAAATTCAAATAAAGTAAAATCATTTGTAAGAGAAATTCATATTGTTGACTCAGCAATGGCAATCTGTTACACAGAAAAATATAGTTGGTCAAACATATCGTAGTTGCAAAAGTAGTAAAAGGGGTTGGGCACAAGTTAAAGTAACATTAGTTACGTCCTCTCCCTGTTGGTCTCAATACACATGTACAGAAATCTTGTTAAGTCTTAGGAGGAGGAGGATGATTGTTTTTTTTTTTAGGAAAGATAGTGACTTTGAACTTTGTCAATAATTGTTTCAAATAACCCATATGTCTTTTTTTAAATAATGCAATGTTGTTTGCAATAAGTTATATCAAAATCCTTAAGATACGATTTGTTTATATAACTTTACATCATATAGAAATAATGAAAAGCCATATAATTACAGTATTTTCTTAACATGAGGATAGGTTGTTTTTCATGAAATATGCTGAAATTAATTGGGAAATACTTTTGTTCGTGTTGCTTAAAAGTGAAATTTGTCTTCTTTTATATCAGATATAATGCAAAGTCAATTGCAATCAGTAATCATGATTACATTAAGATACGTTCTTGTGTATAAGATGTGAATAATTGAAAGATAAATATGCATACACTTATGTTTTTTGTTGAATAGATGTTCAGTCATATCTTTACTTAAATGGAAATTTTTGTACCGCCACGGGAGTTTTTTTACTTTTTGTGGTTGAGGGCTGGTTGTTTTTCATAAAATCCCAGGCATATCAGGAAAAACATACTAAAAGGTTATTCGCATGTTTAATCTACTTTTGAAAAAAAAATGCAATGATATTTCTTACTTGTTGTTTCAAAATCCTGTAGCTAAGATTTTTTTTAACCAGAATTTAAATAATGTATGCAGAAAAATTCTATTGAAGGTCAAGGAAAAGGTACTAACAATTTGAATGCGTTGTATTAAAATGCACATGTTTATTCTTTGTGAAGGTCAATTGCAATCAGTTATTATAAATGCATTTTATATGTTATTTTGTTGAAAGTTTGAATAGATAAAGCATAAAAAAAAATAATACAATGTTATTTGACACTTTTTTAATCAAAGGCATCAATATCAAATTTTTTTCATAAGAATAGTAACATTATAACATTTTAAGTACAATAGTGCTTAATTTTTTCCTTGTGTTGAACATTAATCTAATAACATCTTTATTTTGATAGAAAGTATGATATAAAAAAGAAGATGTGGTATGATTGCCAATGAGAAAACTATCCACAAAAGAATCGTTATTTAATTCCAGTGTTTTAAAATTGGCTTTTTTTCATAAAATATACTAAACTTCAGGAAAAAGATACTTAATTTGTTGATACGTTCCATAACATCGCACATATTTCTTCTTTTGCAATGTCAATTCAATGCATTCAAATAGGTTATTTTGTATAAACTGTGAATCAAAGGATAAATATGCATAAACTTTTGCGTTTGTTTACTACAGATGCAACCATTTCTTTATGTCAGTGAAAATTATTCACTGACATTGGATGTTTGTACTTTTTATAAAATAGAATTCTTTTTTGTGTATCAAATAAATAAAATATCAGAGAAAATATTAAACAATGTTGTTTGCATTGATTATATCACCAATTTATCTTCTTTTGTCAAAAAAGGGGCAATGTTATTTGTAAATAGTTATTTCATAGGCCGAACGATATGATTTAATGAGCCACTATCTGATTTCAGTACTTTTTGTACACCAAGATAAAATGTTTTTCATGAAAATAAAAGAATATCAGGGGAAAACATACAAAAAAAGTTGTTCGAATTGTTTAAAACAGAGACATACATGTATATACATGTCTCTGTTTAAAAAGATCATTTTTTCTTATCCCGATGTTAGATATATCTTTTTTTTTTATTTTAATGGCCTCGACATAATTATGCTTATAGAAATTTAGAATAATAACAATATAATACTGAAGTTTTCAATAATTTATAATCTAACTTTTCTTTACAGTACTTTTTATAACCCCACTCTTGTTTCAAATTTTAAAGAATTCAAAAACAAGACTTGAGTTATTGTCAGCCGACTCTATGTGCATGTTTTCTGACAAGTTTGAAATACATGTAATTCATCATATGTTTGATTGTATATTCATACAGTCATGTAAGTATAAACATTTTTTGAGTAATTAGCATGTTTGAAACAGAAAGATTTGTTCAAAAGTGCAACAGACGGTATTCGTGACAAGAAATCAATTTTCTTACAATTTAAATGTTATTTGTAAATTATAGTTATTTCAAAGGTCTAACGATATGATTTTGTTGATCAGAATTTTAATATTGTAAATGAAATAATGCTTTAACTTTTTTGTGTTGAATATGTATATGCATGTATTTCTTTAATTTAATAGAAATAATGAACCACCATTTGAATTCAGGACTTTTCTTTACATCAGGAGTGGTTGTTTTTCAGAGCGTATTTTTAATATTGGCAACGGATTTAATGTTCTCTATACTTTACAATGCAAATATTTCTTCTCTTGTATCAGAGATAATGCAACGTCAATTGCTAATCATAATACATGCCTTTCGATAAGTAATTTTGAATAGAATTTGAATAAATGAAGGAAAAATATTCTTAAACTTTTGTTTTTATGTTGAATAAGAATAAAATAATTTCTTTTTATTAATTGAATGAAAATATTGGCCGCCATTACATGTTTGTACTATATATCATTTAGGATTGGTTATTATTCATTAAATGAAAAAAGTATTAGATAAAATATTCTAAAATATGGGTCGGATCGTTTAAAATTACATTATGCTCTTATTTAGCTAAAACCATGTTATTTGAAACTAGTTAATGATTGCATGGTCCTCTAGACAAGTTTTTTCTTTAAAGATATTTAGTAACGTACATTACTTTGTATGAGAATACTAATACTTTTGTTTGTGTTGAATATGAATGCATTCATTCTTTTTTGTTATAGAAATACTGAGCCACTATGTGATTTCAGTACTTTTTGTGAACCAAGATCTTCTTTAATATATACCAGTAGTGGTTAATATTTAGTCATTTTGGATAAATTTAATGAACTATTTTCAGAAAAGCTTTCCCCATAGATTCAAACAGCAATTTCGTTAAATTCCTTGATGTTCTACTTTTTAGGCCAAAAACAACTCGACCAAACAGCAGATACACGTGTTAAATCATGCAGCATATGTGTGTCTTTCCCAAGTCAGGAGCCTCTAGCCTGTGTTAGTCTCGCGCGTTTTTTATTTTAGTTCATATAGATGTTTTGGAGATTGAACTAGGTCGCAATTTGTTTAGCAGCCTGCTAAAGAACGCCTATAGGTTAGCGACTAACAGTCCACCAGCAGAGGCATCGATCCAGTGGTAGTAATAACATTAACGGTACCAATGTTCCTGCACCAGATACGCATTTGGACAATGTATGCCTCTGCAGTGATACTCGTGGTCAATAGTTATCAAAGGTACCAGGATTATAATTTAGTACACCAGACGCACGTATCGTCTACATAAGACTCATCAGTGACGTTCATATCAAAATATTTATAAAGCCAAACAAGTACAAAGTTAAAGAGCATTGAAGATCCAAAATTCAAAAAGTTGTGCTAAATACGGTTAAGGTAATCTATGCCTGGGATAAGAAAATCCTCAGTTTTTCGAAAAATTCAAAGTTTTGTGAACGGGAATCTTATACAAATGACCACACGATTGATATTCATGTCAACACTTAACGGCTTAAGTGTTGACTATTGGGCTGGTGATACCCTCAGGGACGAAACGTACACAAGCAGTGGCATCGACCCAGTGGTGTAAATAGTTATCAAAGGTACCATAATTATAATTTAGTACGCCAGACGCGCGTTTCGTCTACATAAGACTTATCAGTGACGATCATATCAAAACAGGTACAAAGTTGAAAAGCATTGAGGATTCAAAATTCCAAAAAGTTCGCCAAATTCGGCTAAGGTAATCTATGCCTGGGATAAGAAAATCCATTTTTTAAATCAAAAGCTTATATAAAAGACGAAGAGCTATAATTCAAAAGGTCCAAAAAGTATAGCCAAATCCGTGAAAGGAATCAGAGCTTTGCATGAGGGAAATACATTTCTTATTTTAGAATAATTTCTAACATTTTGTAACAGCAAATTTTAATAACACAAACAAATTCGTATTTTCATGCCAGTACCAAAGTACTGGCTACCTGGCTAGTGATACCCTCGGGGACAAACAGTCTATCAGCAGAGATATCGACCCAGTGGTAGTAATAACATTAACGGTACCAATTTTCCTATACCAAATACGCATTTCGACAATAAATGTCTCTTCAGTGATGCTCGTGGCCAAAATATTTCAAATCTATAGCTTATATAAAAGATGAAGAGCTATAATCCAAAAGGTCCAAAAACTATAGCCAAATCCGTACAGGAAATCAGAGTTTTGCATGAGGGAGATACATTCCTTAATTTATAATAATTTATAGCATTTTGTAACAGCAAATTTTAATAACACAAAAAATACGTATTGCCATGCCAGTACCGAAGTACTGGGTACTGACTGGGCTGGTGATACCCTCGGAAACTAATAGTCCACCAGCTGTCATCGACCAAGTGGTTATATTAACATTAGCGGTACCAATTACGTCTGTATACGGGAATCAGTACGTGTTAATTGATTAATTAAATATTTCTTAATGTGCTATGTATTTATTGGTTGACATTTCTGTCTAGTTGGCAATCAATTCATATCACTTATAATAATTATCTGTGTTACATACTATTAACATACCTATAAAGAGTGTACATATATAATTACAATGTGTACATTGATCAGATAACCTTAAATTTGGCAACTGCAATTGCAGATATTTGCGTTTTTTTAAGTGAACATACTAGTGTTATCAATATATTTGAATTTTTCAATACTCATTAGCATATTGAATATTCAAATAAGATAACGGCTAACACAGCATACCAATATCCCACTTCTATTTAAGAGAAAACTCAGAATAATATATATTTCATTATCAAGAAGTATGTAATTGCTAACAAAGAAGCTATTCACGAGCGATGAAATGACGTAGATATTTAGATAATTCACCATTTTGGCCTCAATAATGATTGAAACGTATAATATCTTATAACAGGTCTCGACGTAAGTTATTTAAACGAGAAAAACATATCGTCCTGCCTGGTTAACCGGTGGCAGAAGTTGTATTTAGACATGCATTCATAATTGTTTTTAGCAGTATCTAAGACATTGTATATGATTTGGTCAGTCTGACTATTATACATTAGAACCCTTGTAATTGAAAAGTAATGTATGTTTATTCATATAAAGTTGTATACATATATGCTTAAGACGTAATTTGACATCCTTTTTTTGTTCATGATTAAAATAAAAATGAAATTACCGAATGACCTTCTGATAAATTATGTTACTTTACCCTTTGCATTCACAGTTTGTTTGTGCAATTGGTTTGTCGTTTCTTTTTTTATGTTTATCCTCAACCTTTATATATGTTATGTATTATCATCAAATTCAACTTTCATTTCAATATTAAGAATGAACACACATGTGGCCACTTACATTAAGTGAAAAAAATAACAAAAATGCTAAAATTGTGAAGATTTCAGTCATTTAGCATGACTAAATGATTCTAGTACCCGATATATATGCATTGTATTGTCATAATAAGCCCATATATATGCAGCAGAAGCATTCTTCTTTCCTATAAATAACTGAAAGTTTAAAATTTTAACAAGTTTGTAAAACTGCTATAGTTTGGGGCCAAAAAGGGGTTTAACCAGACCTACACCTTTCTACCGACCAACTACAATTGACAACTTGTTTAAGTCAGTGTATGTGATTGATCAAATTATATCATTCCATTGACATCATTACATAGTTGTGCCCATAAAATCGAAATGACAACCCGACTCTCCCTTTGATGTTGTGTGTTTTTGTTTGTCCATATATATATATATATATTAATGATGATGATGAGAATGATGATGATGATGATGATGATGATGATGATGATGATGATGATGATGATGATGATGATGATGATGATGATGGTGATGATGATGATGATGATGGTGATGATGATGATGATGTAACTTGTTTCTTGATAAATAAAGTTATAGAATAACTGAACCTTTTACAATTACAATGTAATATTTCCTTGTTTATCTCATATCCGCTCAAACATTTAATTCACTTTAATCTCATGAAAAATCTACAAACCTCAAACCCTGTCTAAATGTGTTTTTATTTCCGTATTTCAATACAGGTATCAGATTATCAATGTTTTTAGTTTTAAGGGCAAACTCATTAACTTAAATAATCACGCATGTCATTACTATTGTGTAAATCTGATAAATATATTACACCTGGATTGGTTGTGTATCGTTACCTACTTCATCTCGCGCAAAA
Organism: Mytilus edulis; assembly: GCF_963676685.1. NCBI lineage: Eukaryota > Metazoa > Mollusca > Bivalvia > Mytilida > Mytilidae > Mytilus > Mytilus edulis. The sequence continues at coordinate 2,415,733 of NC_092357.1, read as the reverse complement.
ACTATTTTTAAAACACACACATTGTTTTTTAGATAGTCTTGAGACAATAGTTGTTGTCAATTGTATTTTGTGTTCCTTTCACAGGTTTAAATTGCATGTTTTATTTGTAGGCGTATATTACTATTGTTTTGATTTTAAGCTGATGTATTCTAATGGTTAATGACAACGTAATGCCATACACTTTACACCTAAATATTTTTCATAGTTTTCATGTCGAGGCCTTATATAGTCGACGTTACGTTGTAGGCTATTCTCATCGTTGAAGGCTATGCGTTGGTTATTACTGTATAAATTCATTTCATAAAAACTTTGGTGCACCGCTATCTCATTTGCAACCATATCTCCTATTAAAATATCATGTATCTAAGATTTCAAGTATCCATCAGTTCTCATTCAACATACAATGGATTCAGTGTAAACTGGTAAGTACAGTCAGAGAAAACATGACATTGTGCAATGTCAAGATACAGGAGTCGACAGATTGTAGATCTGTGAAAATGCATATGTTTATAGCTATCCTATAAATTTTGCTTTTATTGTTCTTATAACAAAATCGATACATATACCAATAAATACAATATTCAAAGATTAAATGACAGTGTTGAGTTGGTTACTTTTTAGTATGTTTTTATTTAAAGGATTGACAAGTTTTTCAGTTCTTATAAGTTAAGGTAGCACAATACACTGATTTTTCATCACAATCAAACATCTTTAAACTGATGTAATTCCACTCATCCGTCTTTAAATTTTATAAATGGTGTACCAAAAAAAAGTAGAATGATTAATCTTTCAAATTGTGAAAATTTCATTATGACATAATTATTTGTTATGTAATTAGCTGCTATATTGTGATGTCCATACTTGAATGAATTTAGCTTCTTTGTTATTCATAGCATCCCAAAATATTTTATAGATTCTTGCACAACACAGTTTGACAATAAAGCAACTAATTACATAACAATTGATTATGTAATAATAATGTCATAATTAAATTATCACAATTAGAAAGATTAATCTTTTTTCTTTCTTTTGGTACCTCATTTATAAAATATAAAGAAGGATGAAATGAATTATATCAGTTTAAAGTTATCTGATTGGGAGTGAACAAATCTTTGTATTGTGCTACATTAAGTTGTGTTCGATCTGCTACAACCCAACAATTCCATATATACTAATCAGCTTTTTATCCTAATTTCATAATTTAGTAATATAACTCAAATGTTCCGTTCCCTAAGTATAAATAATATGTCACGTGCTTTATGTATAAATCAGTACAATTTTTAATCAGATTAGTTAGTTTTCTAAAAAGCAAGGGTAAGTAAAACTACCCAGACAAGAGTATATTCAAAATAATGAAAACACTATACAACAATGACGTCTGGCTGAAAATTAAATGATGAGGAAGTATTTTCCAGTTTATACTCAGTACATTTAGGTCAACCATTAGTCAATCGATGATATCAAGTGTTTAGTACTTTGTGTTTGTATGACATGGACGTGTCAGTCAAATAATCAGGGGAAACACAGACTTTCTGAGTTAACTGATGGCAGGATTATTGTACTATCGTTACCGGAAAAATCGCAAAAGGTTGACCATTCTGGGTGTATAATCAAAGCTAAGGTTAGTAATTTGATATACATGTATGAAGAGTCTATGTGACAAAACTATAACATAGGCTGTTAATATAATTTATTGTATTACACACTTAAAACCATTATGCTAACACAGGTTATAAACGAGTGTGATTGAAACTTCTATAGTCATAAGCATATGATCATACACATTTGGTTGTACCTTTTTTGTTAATTCTAACATCACCATGGGCTTGTCCAACAACATCCCTCACAATATCTTCTAATTTGTATCTGATATTAATATGTTGGTCAGGCAAAATTACACTTGAATGTGTATGACCTTCTGCTTCAACGGGTCTGTTTGATTGGGGACAGGGCCTTTGTCAGAAATATGAACATAATTGGCTTGGTATTCAACTGTTTGTATATCTGACAGTTCTCTATCAAGAGGCAATGCAGCTAACCTTTCTTTACTTATAATAGTAAAAATAAGCTGAATTGTACTGTTTCAAAAACAAAAGAGCCGTTTGTATTTTGAACCGTCTTACTACAAAATCTTTAGATTTTCCATTGTTGCCCTGCTTCCGTACACGAATAACATTAATTTCTTCAGGCAGTCTTAGAAATATTTTGGCTGGTTCATTTACTTCTTGTGGGAAAATAACACAGTGCCCACCAGAAGCAATACCCCGATGACCTTACATGTGAATATTTATACAAGGCGAGATTCTACATATAAGTTGTTGTTCAACAATAGTTAAATCTGCAAGTTCGGATCGAATATGTTTAGGGTCCGTATTGTTTTCTGCTGAAAATAATTTTATTGGCGATTTATCTAAATGACAATGCTTACATTCATTATCTTTAGCCATTTTCATATCAATTTTTTGTCTTTGCAAATATTACAAAATTTAAAACAATAAGACATTTGTTTAATTTCAAAACTACGAATGCAATCCATAACTTTATTACAATATTGATTTTCATGAAGAGGTGGAGGATTAGGAATAACTTTTTCATCAATATTAAGAAGTTGTAGCTGCTTTTTAAGTTTGTATTGCAAACGACGCTTTCTGTTTGTAATTTTTTTTTACTTTCTAAATTAGCTGGTTATTCATATTTTATTCCAAGCTATATGCATTTTGTATATATTTGATCAGCAAGAGGATCATACTGATTGTTTAAAGAATGATTTGAATTCAAAGTGAGTCTATCTAAAATATTTTGTTCATCAGGTTTTTCATTATCATCTAAGTCTAATGAACCATTGATATTCTCGGATGCTTTTTGAATTTTGTGGGGAGAACACGGCTCGGCAGTATAAATGTATTGATCATCATCTTCTGTTTGTGTTTTTCCTTCCTGAATTCCATCATCATGTACTATAGCATGTATAGTGGGAGATATTATGGACATAATTGTGCAAATCGTGATACAAGCATGAAATTTGGTATATGGGTGGACAAAATGATAATTAAAAAAATCAGCTGCTGGCCATAAAAATTTGTCATTTTTTCAAGATGGCCACCGCTCATTTTGCAAATGGCGTCATATCCAATTGGTTACATTTCGTAAATCATTTGAAACCTGTGTAATAGGTATAATCCAATGTCAGTTTTGATAAAACTTAAAGTACAGTTCCTAAAATACGAAAAAACAATACCTTCATGAAGAAAAAGAATGACTTCCGGTCCCAAAATGGCGGCAAAATGTGGAAAATGTCCATTTTATTATTTCTATCAACTTAACAAGAGATGTTAAAGTTTTTTTTAAGTTCATATGCATATATAGTTTGTTTAGAAAGACAGGTTGCTTATCTTATAATTATCTGACAGTTACCAATACACAAACGTGTACACGGAAGGCCTGAACGGTAACATTTACAGTTACCAACACAGCTGAATTTCTGCCATCCGCATTTAAAAAAATCATGACACGAGGATCGGCGGCCAGCAAAGAAATCTATTTTGGTTTCCAATTAACATTGTTTTTTTCTTTAACCCAATTCCTGTGGTCATGTCTTGGTACATGAACCTGTCGAATGCATAAATCCAGACGAGCCCAAACATGTCCACCTTGATATATGCTTCTCCTTTGATGTTCTCCAGAAGATTCAAATCGTTTGCAAGGAATCAGCGGCCTTATGATGCTATTTCGCCTACCACAGGTTATCATAATGATGTTGTGGTAGGCGGTATAGCAAAATAAGGCCGCTGCTTCCTTTCAAACGATTAAAATCGTGCCTCCTTAACAGCAAACGGTGATATTTCCGTACATAATGCAAACAAATACTTCTATGATGCCCATGTCTGTGTCTTCATACAAAATCGGGCAAAATGTCCGTTACATCTGAGAATACTTCCCATGTCTGCCAAGCTGACCTTTTCACTTTCCGTTGAAATGCCGATCTTAGTGTCACACCAACTAAATACATTGAAGAAAGGAAAAGCTGTCAGGGGTATGTCAAAGAAAGTCTCGTCCTTTTTCTAAAAAAGTTCATCAGAAGGTACCAAAAAGTAAAATCACAAAAATACTGAACTTAGAGGAAGATCAATTGGGAAAGTCCATAATCACATGGCAAAATCAAATAACAAAACGCATCAAAAACGAATGGACAAAAACATTACAAGACCTTGTTGATAAATATTCCGTATCAACTTCACAAATAATACACGATGGTCTTGATGTATAGATTCTGCGTATTGATGTTGTTTATCATCGTAACAACGTGTTTTATAGTTCTTTCATTTGTTCTTTGTTCTATTAATAATATTACTTTTACTGTTGAATGGTTTTATGTTATATTTGTTTGACGTGGCTCGGTACTTATACATCTCGTCAATGTGTTTGTTTTGTTTTTCTTTTTTTGGTGGTGTGTTTTGTATATGCGACTTTTTGTATTTCTTTGGCTCTTATAACGTGACTCTGTACTTTAAAAATTCCCGTCAATATGATATTGTTCTATTTTATGTCATTATGATATATTTCTATTATGAAATACAATATACGTGGAACCACAAACGTCAAAATCATTCAATAGTGTAGTGGAATTAACTATTTGTGGATTCTTATAAATTCTATATTATATAACTTTTGGACTAGTTTAAGGTGGATCCCTACAGATATAGCAATTTTTTTTTCACCATTGATTTTTTCTTAAAATTTGCATACATATACTATGCAATGGCCTCTATGAAAATTTGAGTTAAAAATAGTATGTCACCAGACTCGTTTCCATGGTAACGGTCACCAAAGTTGGTACATATTGTGTATGCATAAAAACATACCTGATGTAGAAACTCTGGATTTTTTTTAAGCCTTTGAAAGTATTTTGAAAGGTTTGTTCTTCATTTATTACAAAATTATTATTTAAAATGTAAATAAAATACAAATAATGGCAGTTTTATTCATTTTCATTGATTTCGGCTCTAATTTCATCAACACTGCTCCACAAAAAAAACACAGATTTTGTTAAAAATTTCTATTTTTCTTAAATTTCCAAAAAAATGGTCCAATGAATATTTTTTCAAATTTGACATAAGATGGTCATAACAATGAGCTTTAAAAAGAAATAAAAAAAAATATGGGTCACCAGACTATTTTTTGCCCGAAAAACGTTTTTGTGACCCCTAACGAAACAGTGATCAACAGCAGTTTTTTGTATATCTTTCATCATCGGTGATCAAAGTGTGACATATGTTGTCATATCCTTTGTTAAACTAACACAGAATAATACAGTTTCACAAGGCAATCATATGACAACAATTTTTTAGTTTCTATGAATAAAGGTTACCATGGCAACAGGACATGAAGTTGGAAAATTCAAGTTTTTGCATTGTTCTGATGTGCAAGATTAACAACCTAACAGACAATGGCAGATCAAATACCATGATTTCAGAGCAACAACACATGGCTTCTATGTAAATGTAAACAAATATTATGATACATTGTAATGCAGCTTATATTAGCATTACTGTGGTCTTAAATGAGCAAAATAAATTACTCAGAAGTTAGCGAAAATCACCAAATAGTGTCATACCACCAATTACTCCCTCAAATTTAGAACGTATGTGAAAGTAGGCCTACTCGGACAAAAAATAGTGCATTTGATGTCATTGTTCACCTAAACTAACCAACAAATTTGCAGAAATGAAACTTTTGTTGAAAGAGAAATATATTAAGACCATTTTGAGCCAAATTTTACCTGTCTAGGAGTTTGCATTTAAAATTGAGGATTAATGCGCTCAATGGTATGCTAATTTAAGATTTCCAGAAAACCAGGGGTTATTTATAGTGGTACCTCCTTTCGGGAGCTCTCTTCTTTCTTACATGATTTTGAATGTATGTTGAAAATTGGCATGCAGAAAGGTGGCACCTCTAAAATTCAGGATATACCTAGTTTCTATGAAGTTAAACTTAAGGTAAAATATTTAGAAAGCTGTGAAAATTGCTAAATTTGGTTGAACAGATAGGGACTTTTAATTGGTGGTATGACACCTTTAACCGAAATGCGGTGAAACATCAAATTCAGAAAACAATTGATTTTTTTGGCCTTAACTGATCATTTGAAGTAATAGTAGCCATATTTCAATCTTTTTGGGGGCAACATGTCACATATTGCAAATTTAGAGCCTAAAACTTGAGTTTGTGCTATTTTTAGCTTTTCTCACCATGACAATATGCTTTAATATTAAAAAATGTCCTAAATTGTTATAAATGCACAGAAAGTTGTTTCTGTGGTGTTAAACAATATGACATAGGTTATTTACTACCCCCAAACAAATTTTGTCATACAGATTTAATGAAATTATTTGATTTTTACCCCTTGTATCAATGCGTCATACTATGTACTTGGCAGATAGCATAGCCTAATGTAAACACTGAAGAAACTCACAAAAATACCATTTATTATTCCAAATGAAATGTTTATATCTTAAATTTTATTAACTGATGTAAATAAAAACAGTTAAATGACCATGACTGTTCTTTTGATCAATTTGTAGTACTTTACTGACACCAGATGAAAAAAGGGGGGTCAATATTTCTTGACACTTCAATACCTTGGATTTTTTACTAAATGCATTGCAAAAATTGTTGAAAGTCTTTTAAGTAGTAGAACAAACAAGGAAAAATCAGCAAAAACTGATCTTGATATTGAAACTTTATGTTCCTGTAGCCCAAAATGAAATTTTCAAGTATTTTCTATCAAAGTCATACATTACAGTCAGTTTAAATTGATCTGTGAGCAGTCATGCAAGTAAATGGATTAAAAAAGACTTTGTCACCTTTTCCTCAGTTAATGATTTAAGTTTGATAAAGCATAATGATAATACATTATATATTTCAGTTGTCATAGTAACATAACCAAAAAATGATGAAATAATAACTTTTTCAAAGGTTTTTCAACTTTCTTTATTTTGAATGCCTCAATAATCAAGCAAACATATAACTGTTATATTTACAAATATGTAAATAGTTTACTCCTCTGATTCAGTCAAGTACTTATTGATAGTCATAGCATTATTAGAGTTCACTTTGTTCTCAGTCAAAATTGTCAATCCTTCCATATTGAATAATATATGTTGCTCCCAGTCAGATATATCATATTACTATTAGTGGCAATTCTTTTCTTTTAAAATCTTTGTTTTCTGGTTATCTGTTTGCCTCTCTAATTTCTTATTCATACTTTCCCAAATTTTCTGCGTAAATTTTCCAGGGGAACATTCTATTGCTGCATTTACCTGAAAGTTTAATTTATTTATGTGTAATGAAAAGGTGTAATATATACTAATAAACTACTAAATTTATATAATATTTCAGTGAGTGCAAAATTAATCCAATCATGCATTACAACATCAATTTAAAAAGATTATATTATACCTGACTAACAAAGGTACTCATTAAGAGTTTTATAATATGATATATGGCCAGGTTTTTGAATTGATTGCAATAATTAGGTCAGCTGATGGGTATGCATTTTATATTGCTTTTGCATATAATGGCCATCCTTTTTAGTGGTTTTTGTTTTGTGTACAATGGCAATTTGGAATGCAATAATTGACAATATAAATGATATAGGGAGCATTATAGGGTCCAATGCAAATTCAAGGTATACATGTATATTTAATAGGTGTGACCTTTACCATATACCTTAAATTAATACAGTTGAACTGTTCTTTTTGGTAAAAATTTACATATACAGCATGTGACCAAGTTTGAAATAAACGTCAGTTATCTACATCATATAGGTATCTTCATTATCAGAATTGTGGCACACAAGAACCAGTGGCAGTCTTGATAATATACTTTGTATTTAAATTATAAAATAAAGTACAAATCAATAGTGTAAAATGTGGATCACTGTGACCTTCTTTTGCCTGGAAGCTGAGTTACTGAGACTCTGAGAGTGTATATATAAGTTTGCATGATCTGACACCTTTTAGTTGCTGAGATATACATTTGTTGTATATGAAATTGGATGTTTAATGTAACCAAAGTCAGTGAAGTGGAAAATGTAGGTCATTGACATCTGTGTACAAGTTTACATGATCCTACATTTTATAGTTGAGTCTACTAAATATATTGTCCAAAAAGAAATGTTATAAATGCCTGCAAAACACCATTATCAGATTAAAAAGTCTCAAAAAGTTTTTTTTCAAAGGTAACTACATGTAATTATCCTAAAATGTATGTATTTGACAGTCATCCTTCATTTTTCTACAAAACTGCTGCTAATAACCTGCTGTTAAATGATAACCATGAGACCTACAATTGATAACAAATATAACAAAAATTAAATAAGTAAATTAATATGATATAGGATTCATAAAAAGTGAGAGTTTTATATTACTTGTTATCAATGTTGGTTGTTGAATATCAAAATAGTGAAAATAATGATAAAAAAAGCCATCTTTCATATATATAATAACAAGAGCATTAATGCTAAGTATGGCATCCTCTCACCATAGAAGACTGTTGCTTTCACATTGGTGTTTAGAATCTACAATGTCCACTTTCACCTTGACATTTGGGAATATCTTTTCTATTAATAAAGTTAAAGTCTAAATTCTTTAAATTTACCTGTATTACTTTCATAGTTTCAACCAGTACCAAACATTTGCAATTCTGCAACAAAACTAGCTTCAACCTAATGAAAAAAAGTGATAACAAATATATATATAAATGAAAGTGCATGCAGTGTTCAAATACTATAGCTAAAACATATTACATTTAAAATTAACTGGAAACTCAGGCTGTTAACAATGAAATTTGTAATAATAATATGTACATGAATAAAGGCTTTCAAAACCAAATAGGTTTCATTAAATTTGTTCAAATTATACATTAATATAGATTTCATTTAATAAATACAAATGTAACTAATTCTAGTTCAATATTTTTGTTGAAACAAATTCTATCATGTTCTATACATGAAAGTCTTCAAGTATATACATGTATAACAATGCTTTACCACAAAATTGATTTGAAATATTGACCCTCAACTTGAAATTATTACCAAGATCTGTTAATTCATTTTTATGACTGCTTAAGTGCAAATATGAATATAATTATGGTCCTCGTTATACTTTATATATCTACTTAGGAAAATTATCAAAAAATACTTTGAAATTATATGACTAAAGGTTTAATTACCTTCTAATTATTCATTAAATTAACTATGTTTAAAACTGTTTCTTCTTTTGGCTTTATTTACAGGATTCTTTTGCAACTGCAAATATTTTCTTTCCAGTTTAATTCTCCTTTTTCTTTAAGTATGGCTGATGAATTCACAGAAAGTACATTCAATCCATTAAGGAAATTGTTGAAATGTGTGGCACAAATTCCTGCATGTATCATTCCTGAAAAATATGATATGAAATGTCAGTTTGCACATGTATTGGTTAATTAGATAAACTATAACCTATTTAGACTTGAGTTCATAATTTTATTTGGAATATACAATTGATTTTTTCAATTTATATTTATATAATATGATTGTGAATTCATGTTTACCTTTATTCTTATAGATCACAGACTCACATTTATTTCTAATAATGTGGAATGAGAATGGGTGCTCCCCTTCTTAATTTTCTTTTTTGCCTTCATGCATTATCCTGCATTCTACACATCATTCTAGGTGTTTTTACATGACTAAATATGTAAGGTATCAGACCACTTGGTCTCTGATCACATGCAAAAGATGACTTAATATGAAAATTCTGATTATAACATAAAGAAAACTAATATTTTGAGTTTGTAAAACATTATTTTTGTGAATGAATCATTGTGACTGCACTTGTTTACTTTTTCAATTCTAATTTTATGTATGGTTATATAATTGCTACCAAATAAGTATTTACAAAATAATCCTCTCCTTTTGGATGCAAAACTAAAAAGCCCCTTATGTATAGATGACTTTGTGTTCATTGCAAAAATGATAAATAACTTCCAGGGCAAAATTCCAGAAAAATTACTAAGTCCAGCTTCATAAAAAATTTGGGCAGCACTTCCCCTCAAAATAAAGCTTTTTACCCTCAAACCACATAAACTCCAGACCATAATAGAGGGGAATTAAAGAAAGAAAAAGAGAGGTGTGGGGCAGGTTCATTTATTCAAGACATGAAACCATACACCTTCTCCAGTAACATGTGTAAAGAGAATATATAATAAAGAGAAAATTGAACTCTCTTACCATGTGCAGCTTTTGAATTGATAAAAAATTCACCAGTCCCATTTTCCCCCTCGTTTCTATACTGTCACACATGATATGCAGGTTACATGCACTGCAGCTACAACGATATGGTATGGACAAAATGCTCCACGGCCGCCACCTCCTGGTACAAGCCTTAAAGGTCGCATTTCCGTTCACAGACAGTATCCGCAGGGGACAGTTTTACATCTTAACGAACATATTCTGCGCTAGGTGATCAACCAGAGCTAGCCGTCGACCTTCTTTCCAGGTTTCGTCAAATAAAAACATCACTGTCTGTGATCGGACGCCGAATTTCTCCAACTTCCAAAAACTTATATCATATGATATTATAAGTTGAGAATCATTTAAGACGGTGTGAACTTTCAGGCTGAAGCTATTCATATTCTTTATTTTTAAAGAACGCATGCATTTATCCTTTATGATAAACCTTCCTTTCTTCTGAGCGATGAGCTGTAACTTGGAAGTTGTTTACACACGTTGTCAACAGACGACATCGGAACTGTTACCGTGACCTAGATATACAGGCGATATATCCTAAATTTTTAAACGGGAACCAGTTTTACATCAGTAAAATGTTGTTATCTCCCTTAGTATCGGAAGTCACCTTAAATCTCGGTCTATTTCTGAAATATATTCTTACATACTTTTGATTTTTTAGCCCTGTATGCTAACATTGCCTAGGTTAATTTTAATTTTGTTTGCATACACATTGAAAGACAAATCTATATGACGTATACTATTTTCTGACGTCAGACACACAAATCAATAAATGTGTTTGTAGATTGATGGTTTTATGTTCTGTTAAATTGTTCCTTTTAAAATTGTTATACGATGATGACTGATATACACATATTCTGACTATTTTATTTATTGTGTCTGTTTAGTTAACGCATCAATGTTAATATAACGGAAATTGATGAGACTGTCATCAAAGTGAGAGGGTAAGCGCTATAAAACTAGGTTTAATCCACCATTTTCTACATTTGAAAATGCCTGTACCTAGTCAGGAATATGACGGTTCTTGTCCATTTGTTTTTGATGCGTTTTGTTATTTGATTTTGCCATGTGATTATGGACTTTCCGAACTGATTTTCCTCTTAGTTCAGTATTTTTGTGATTTTACTTTCTGCTACACGAGGACCAAACGCATTTGATATGACATGTACAGGATTCAGTCGATAGTATTTATTACTTTAAAAACCTATCCACAATTTGTCCACACCTAATCTTGCGAGCACTGCAAGTCCTAATACTACTACATCTATGTCAGTACTACTTAAAATTACTTTTTACAATCACTTTCAGCAACATGCTTATCATAGACAATCTTTCGTGTATCTGCTTTTTCACGGTTACAAGGGGATAGCTTAGAAGTATTTTTCAACTTGAGTAGCATAAGCATTTTCATTAGTCTTTAAAGAAACAATTCTGTCGGCAAGAAACTTGAACAATTCCGTTGTGGTATCATCTTCACAGAGAAAACTACTCCAAACCCTTGGCGTACTATCAGAACCAACAAGTTTCCGTCTATCGCCAGTAATTTGCCTTTCGTTTTCGTCCCAGCCTTTAAAAAATTTATTTATTAAACAACAAATCGATGTCTAATCTTGGATACTTATTGAAGGAAAATTTATGTAAGGCAGTATGATATCATTTATATAATCATCAAATATGTTTGCCCAAAGTTGTGGTTATAAATTTACCATTGCTGCCCCACCAACAAATAAATGCGTCAGAACTTGGATCAGTTGATGGTAAATCGCAGTATGTTTCAAGTATACCAATTTGCTGCGATTTAATACCACATCCTGACACATAGACGTAGGAGCAGTTTGGCTTTGATGGCTAAAGAAGAAATTGAAAATTAAGAAAAAAGATAGAAATCAGTGATTAGGTTCTCTAGCTTCTTTTTTTTGACAAAGAAGTTTCCAGTTTCATTTTACGACTCTTATATGCTTCAAAAGATCGTGCTGTTGGGGGACAATGTCTTGGAGTTTATATACACATCTTTTACTTCTGAATCAACAATTTCCTTTGAAGAGTAAATTTTGTACATATCTGACGACTCTTCTAGAAATGGATTATCAAACTTGTTCATCACTTTAGAAAGCCTTTAACGTTTTTCGAAGAAATCCTTTTATGTTTTCGTAGAGTCTTCATGACGTCGTTCTTCTGTTGTAGAATGGCTCAAACCACTAAATCTTTCAAATTCATCTTCCAGTCTACTGACTTTGGTCCAGCTACCATATATCGTCTCGAAGGTTTTTTTTTATTAAACGTATGGTACCAACATCGCAGTTCACGACTTATCATTCTGTGTTTGTGTCTGATCAAACCACATATGCTATTATGCATATTATAATTAAATACGCCAAACAAGCCATTTTAATATACAATCCACCAAACATGACGATAAACGTATCTTCTTCGTACAAGTCTGGCCATACCAACTGTTTGCCCGATATTTAGAAAATTAACCACCTTTTTCATCTTATCCATCGAATGCTTGATCATTGCAACTGAAAGGGCGTGTTTTCAAACAGTGGCATCAAAAGCAACACTTTATACTCGAACAGAAACTAGATGCTTAGAGGAATGAATAACGATCAAGATATGTTTCAAAAAGTCCTAATCTGTTAGATGAACTACGATTTCCATCATTGTACCCTTGCAGTGCGTGTAATTCGTTCTTTATTAATAAGCGCGAAATTGTTAAACGCAGGTGAATCATAACCTTACAAAATGTCATCAAACAAATTCATATCATCATTCAAAATTCAAAAGCACTAAGCATGTAATATATAATTCAAATGTTTGTGTGTGAATTTTGTAACATTTTCACGCATGCGCAAACCAAGAAAAATAAGTATTTCAATCTGGAAAAATAAGTCATTTTAGAAAAAGTGGTGGCCGTCTTGAAAAAATGAAATTTTCTTATGGCCAGCAGTTTTTGCTTTGTGCTAATTTTCATGCTTGTATCATCATTTGCACAATTCCCTTGATTTTGCTTGCTAATATTTTCCACTACTATTTCAGAGTCTTGCTTTTTTGTTTTGTAGCTGATTTTTTAAAGGTACACTTTCTTTTTAAGTTTTTGGTTTTTGGTTGGTACTTTTGGTTATGAATATTAATTTGTTGAGGTAGTGTTGCTGTAGCCATAGGCATAGGTGTTGATTGTTTTAAAGGGTCGAAATGTGCACCTGCTAAGAGTATATAAACATTTGGAAGAGTTAAAACATTTTGATAGGGTTGAAACTGACGCATCAAATATACAGGCGACTGCGGTACCCAAATATTTATATTACGTCCAAATAATGTGGCAGCAGCCTGGATTTCACTGGATGTAGCCCACATTTTTCCAAATAACATGCCTTGTATATACTTATCAAGAGTCATGGTTTTATCGTGGGTTATTATAATTCTATCTCCCCATAAAATTCAATTTTGGACAATATGGGAGCATACACTTAACCTATATGAATCACTCAGACTCAAGTTTCCATTTATAATTAAACTTAAAGATTGAAAAAAAGAAAAACAGTTTCCATCTCCTTGGACTGTATACGATAAAAATGTGTCATTATTAATGACAAGATTTGTTGAGGGCAGGCAATCTAGGTTTGCCAAAGTAAGTTCAGAATTAGCAGATTTGTTTTGTTTGATTCTGAAAGCTTCTCGGCCTTTTGTGAATTAAAGTAGTCATGGTCAACCAGATCACCGGATTTAACTACCTCTGCGTATGATCTACGATTATTGCGTTTAGAGGGTTTTTCTGTGTTCTTATGGCTGGACGGAACTTTAGCACTATACAAATGATCATTCATTATGATTTGTGATTTGTGAATGCAATACCTATAATTATTTAGAAATAATACTGCCGCTGTCAGTGACAAGGGAAAGATGAAGCAGACGATCAACATCACGAGATAAAGGTTAAAGGTAACGTGTTCGTCCAAACTTTGGTTATGCCCGAGATACTATCAAATTTAAATAAACTACGCAAGTTACAACATTTCATAATTCTTTGTTTGTTTTTAAATATATATAAAAATATGTCGTATTTAACATCGAATTTGTTCCGTTCTGCCTGTTTTTTTTTCAAGATCGAATATTCTCGAAAAACGGCTCGATACTTAGAACAGTCATTAACAAAATGCAGACAACACTTATATTTAAATAGTTAACATGTATATAAAATTCCTGAGGTCAATCTGAATTAATACTATAGTATCTATTTGAAGTGATTTATAGGTCCATTGGGCCGGGTGTAATTTAATTGAACTATTTCAATATTGTACATATTTTGTTATACACAATGTCACTATATTTGGCTGCCATTAAAAACAAATTCGTACGAGATTTAACGAGATTGACGAAACTTTTCAGATAGGTCGTGTAGAGCGAGTTATCGTTTTTTGTCCCAAACGATGCTTCTACCATAAGTGCCAGCATAGCTGGCATATAATAGAATGACAGAAACAAACAAAAACACTGACTGTAATAATATGCACTGTTTATCTTGATGTGTATAAACATATGGCGACAATTGCAAAACAAGAGAAGAACATCAATGTCGAGATCATCGAATCTTCGCTCATGTGTTAATCAGGGTATAAAAACAAGTTTTATTTCCAGATAATATCGCGATGGTAAGATTGTCACTGACAAAACATTACTTTAAAAAAATAATTTTGGTCACCTCTAATATGTGTGTTTGTCTTGATTTTACTTTTCCCCGTTCAGCCATCAACGATAAGCAAAGGTCATTGCAATAAAATCAGCTGCGGAGGTCAATGACTTTTTAACATCACTCAAACAGGTTAGTTTGTGTAAAAAATAAACTTAAAAACAAGGACCATAAATATCGAGCATCGAAAAAGTCAAATATCAATAATACCTCTCCAGGGACAATTGAAAAAAAGTCACTTTTCTGTTACGGTCAGAAATCACCTTTCAGTTGTAGCCAACAAAAAACAAAAATCAATTGTAAAGTGAAACAAAATTCATTTTTATTTTTACCCAAATTTTGTCATTTCATTATCCGGAATTCTTCTCATCACTTGTGCAGGAGTCAAACAGAATATTGTGTCCAAAAAGTCAAAACCTTCTATGATATAGTTAACGTAAATAAAATAAAAAAATGATGACTGCCCCTCCGTTATCTTTCGTCCCTCTTTTCCTCTAGTGTTTGTATAAACTGTGGATTCATCTATGTTCGTGGGGATCAATTTTCGTAGATTGAAAAAAACTTAAACTTTCGTGGACATTTAATTTCGTGGTTCTGTTTTAGTCTGCAAACAAGCGTATGGACATTTGTAATTTGTTGAAAATTTAAATTCGTGGTTCACCTGCACCCACTAAATCCATGAAAATTCGTATCCAACGAAAAATATTGAATCAACAGTATATTGTTGTCACGAAAATATCTAAAAAACGGTAGAACGTAAACTTCTTGAAAACTGTAGAAGTTTAAATAA
Organism: Mytilus edulis; assembly: GCF_963676685.1. Lineage (NCBI taxonomy): Eukaryota > Metazoa > Mollusca > Bivalvia > Mytilida > Mytilidae > Mytilus > Mytilus edulis. Next base: position 2,399,968 of record NC_092357.1, on the reverse strand, counting down.
CACATTGCGGATTATGACAATTCCAGAAAAAATTAAGTTAATCCAAAAGAAAGTTCTAATCATTCCATTAGCATACACGATTACCTTAGCCGAATTTGGCACAACGTTTTGGAATTTTGAATCCTCAATGCTCTTCAACTATGTACTTGTTTGGCTTGATAAATACTTTGATATGCGCGTCACTGATGAGTCTTATGTAGACGAAACGTGCGTCTGGCGTACTAAATTATAATCCTTTTACCTTTGATAACTTGTTACACCACTGGGTCGATGCCACTGCTGGTGGGCGTTTCGTCCCCGAGGGTATCACCAGCGCAGTAGTCAACACTTCGGTGTTGACATGAATATCAATAATATGGTCATTTTTATGAATTTCCTGTTTACAAAACTTTGAATTTCGAAAAACCAAGGATTTTCTTATCACAGGCATAGATTACCTTAGCCGATTTTGTCACCACTTTTTGGAATTTTAATCTTATATGCTCTTCAACTTTGAACTTGTTTGGCTTGATAAATATTTTGATATGCGCGTCACTGATGAGTCTTATGTAAACGAAACGTTCGTCTGGCGTACTAAATTATAATCCTGGTACTTTTGATAACTAGTTACACCACTGGGTCGATGCCACTGCTGGTGGATGTTTCGTCCCCGAGGTTAACACCAGCCCAGAAGTCAACACTTCGGTGTTGACCTGATTATCAATAAATTTGTAATTTTTATGAATTTCCTGTTAACAAAACTTTGAATTTTCGAAAAACTAAGGATTTTCTTATCACAGACATAGATTACCTTAGCCGAATTTGGCACAACTTTTTTGAATTTGGAAACCTCAATGCTCTTCAAATTTGTACTTGTTTGGCTTTATTAATATTTTGATATGCGCTTCACTGATGAGTCTTATGTAGACGAAACTTGCGTCTGGCGTACTAAATTATAATCCTGGTACTTTTGATAACTAGTTACACCACTGGGTCGATGCCACTGCTGGTGGATGTTTCGTCCCCGAGGTTAACACCAGCCCAGAAGTTGACACTTCGGTGTTGACATGATTATCAATAATGTTGTAATTTTTATGAATTTCCTGTTTACAAAACTTTGAATTTTCGAAAAACTAAGGATTTTCTTATCACAGACATAGATTACCTTAGCCGAATTTGGCACAACTTTTTTGAATTTTGAAACCTCAATGCTCTTTAACTTTGTACTTGTTTGGCTTTATAAATATTTTGATATGGGCTTCACTGATGAGTCTTATGTAGACGAAACGTTCGTCTGGCGTACTAAATTATAATCCTGGTAACTCTGATAACTATTTACACCACTGGGTCGATGCCACTGCTGCTATTAACCTGATATCTGTTTTTACTTATGTTGATAGAAGAGTTATAACATCATTATAATTGTTTAAAGATTGAAATGTACATTTGTTGCCATGCATTTTTACTTTCTAGTGTCAAAAAATGTATCTCGGTAACGCAACTTTGTTGGTCATCAAAAAGGCTTAACTCAAGCAAGATATCAGAGTTGTTTACCCACTATATATAATGAATCAATTCGATGTATATGTATCAACCAATTTTAATGACAAAAAAATACTACTAGAAAGAGGGTAAAATAAAAACAAAACGTAGGAGAGAAGCAGTCGATTCCAGAGGAAAGTCGAAAACACTCAAGAAAAAGCAAACACCACCAAAAAAACAAATCATAGAGCAGAAAACACAACAGAAAAACTAAGACCGAGTTACACCTATATCCAACTAATCGGTGGTTGATCTCAGGTGATCAGGTATGGTGAGTACATGTTGCTCCGAATGTGACACCTGTCATGTTTTACATTTAATTACAACACGGCCAAAGTAAAACTCAGTAGCTCACATTTAAGAACAGTTTAAACTTTTTTAAAGAACATGATATAATTTATTAACCATGCAACATTCTCTATGTATGTACACGTCAAAAGTCATGAGCCTGTATTTTTTTCTTCTTTTTTCATAAAAAGTAAAATCACAACTCAGAGGAAAATATATTTGGAAAGTCCCTTATCACACGACAAAATCAAATGACAAAAAACATAAAACAAATGGAAAACAAATTTCATATTCCTGACTTGGCACAGGCACTGTCGAATGTAGAATATAGTGGATTGAACCCGGTTTTATATCGCTAAACCTCTCACATGTAAGACCGTCGGATCCATTTTTTTCATATTTATTTTTGTATCTAATATATATAATATACAACAATACAGTTATCAAGCAGTAAGTTCATATATATATAAATGTAACATAATACAACTCATCGGAAAATGTATAGAACTTGAAAACAACATTTTGTTTGGATTTTATAATGGTATCTTATTAAAAAGATCAAACAAACAAAAAAAGTATAGAGAATTAATAAATAAAAGAATGAAAAGATAATTAAAAAAGAGAAAAAAACAACAACAAAAAAACAAAAAACAAATATTAAAAAAAAACAAAACTTTGGTTTGATGTCTGTTAATTTTGTACAGTTGCTGGTCCATCAAATTATCCTGTAAAGCCTCTTGGTAAATGCACCAAGCTTGATGAAACTTGTCAAAACATTTATTTTTAATTGATATCTTCTTCTTCAAAATATAATGATGCTTTGTTTTTTCAAGCAATGCTGTTAAACTTAATTCTCCTTTAAAACATCTTGCATTATATATATATTGTTTAATTCAGAGGACCAACTTTGTACATTCGTTATAAATTTCCAAGCAAAAAAAAATATCCTGTGTAAATGGTATAATAATACCATTATGGAAAAACTTCATTTCAGTTTGCTCAATAAATTGTTGTACATAATAACAGTCCCACAGTTTAAGTTCAATTGATTCAAGTTCAGCCTTTAAAAAAGTGCAATATGGGTTTTGCACTATTCCAATTTTGTTTAAAAACGTATTTGTTGCCAGAATTTTATGATTAATTATATACTGAAGCCATTGTAGCCTAGTATTTTTTGTAATAGCAAATGGTATTTGAAAACTTTTTTTCCAGTTTTGATTTTCTAAAACTAAAATTGCTTCTCGTCTTTTTACTCCTGTAGGAACAGTGTTGTTTTTGTTTAGCACCAGAAACATAATCATCTTTAAATCCCTTTTTGCTTTTGAGAATGGTCTTTATAACTAATGTTATGAACGGAGATACTAATTTATAATCTCCCCTATTTGTTTTGTTGTTGTAAGTCTTAGCATAGAAATTATGTTTTTTTATATTTCATGATGTCTATATCCATCTGAAAACACTCCTGAAATTGATAAAAAAATTAAAGGCACCATTCTCCCCAACAATATCATTTACATGTAGAATACCCTTACTATGCCAGTCTTTGAAAAACACTGGTTTGTTGTCAATTTGGAATAGGTTATTCATCCAAATTGGACTGGAAAGAAAATATTCACAGTCGTGCAAATTCATTTCTTTTTCAATTACTATTTGTCAAGCACCAACTTCATCTTTCCAACATTTGTTCTTAATACTTTGCTGTATTTGCTTTACATAGCTATTACCACAACTAAAGAATCTATCTTTAGCAACAAATGACTAAAATATATTTCGCCATTTACAATCATTTTTACAAATTCTACTTACCCAAGTACATTTCAAAGCATTTATAAAAGCATGCAAATTAATCATTTTTAAGCCTCCATCACAATACTCTTTTTTTATTACATCTTTTTTCACTCTATGAACTGGTGAGTTCAAAATAAACTCATACATAAGTTCATTTATCTGTTTAATAATATCTTCACTTGGATTAGGTAGTGACAATATTATATGATTTAATACAGTAATTCGACCAATAACAGTAATGTTACGTCTAGACAATTGTTTGACTAGTCTTTTTATTTTTACAATATATTCATCATAATTGAATTTAACTAGTTTATCTAAATCAACATCAAAATTAACACCCAATAATTAAAAGGATGTGTTTCCCAAAGTAACATTTTGATTTGTACAAAGTGTCTCTGTGCTGTACTTTTTACTTCCAATCCAAATCACATAAGTTTTGGAAAAATTTATATTCAAACCAGAAATTTTAGCAAACCAATCTAGTTCCAATAATGCCTCATTTAAGAGTTCTTCACTACCATCTAAAAGTAGTGATGTATCGTCAGCAAACTGCGAGAGTTTGTTTTCAACATGAAGAACTTTGATTCCATTTATATTTTTGTTATTTCATATTTTTAACGCTTAAATTTCTGCACAAAGAATGAAAAGATAAGGCGATAATGGATACCCTTGTCCTCAACCCCGTTCAACAATTAAAAGGCTGACAGATTTTCTCCCTGAATGACTGCTGAATTAATGTTTTGAAAGAATCGCCAAAATTAAGAAATTCCCATGAAATGGAATCAAAGGCTTTTTCAAAATCTATCAACAATAAAATGCCTGGTAAATCATTATCTTCAGTATATTCCATGATATCTTAGACCAATCTTAGATTTTCCCCAATATATCTTCCACTCATAAAACCTGTCTGATCAGTATCAATAAGTTAAGTCAAAACTGTTCTAAATCTTCTTGCTATAGCCTCAGAGCCAATTTTATATACAGTATTGAGCAAAGATATAGGGCGCCGGTTTTTTTAAAAATGTCTAGGTTTGTTATCCTTTGGAAGACATTTAATTATCCCCTGTTTTTGAGTAACAGAAAGTTCCCTTTATCATAACTTGCATTCAAGGATCTTACAACAACAATTTAATTATATCGACAATAACGCGTGAACAAAACATACAGACACATTAGGTAAAAATGTCCCAAATAAAGGTAAAATGTCTAATTCGGTAGGTCACACTCGTGAAAAGGGAACGTGACTGTTTCTTAACATTAAAATAACAAAATTACGGAACTCAAACCTGAAATCTACACATATCAGTCAGTGTTCTGCAATTATTTCGTTTTACGTTAGCAGCGTTTAAATTAGTTCCGTCCGTTGTATAAACATAAAACCAATTTGTGTTTTACAGGGAATGAAGCCAAGCGAACTAGCCAGAAAAAATGAAATGATACTGTTATTAATGGTAATGTATGAATTGTACATACTTGTAACTAGTATTTTCAATTCATTATGTTTCAATAACGATACAAGCAAATAACAAATGTATGTTTATGTATGAATGCATATTCTTGTAATACAGTTTAGTAAGTTTAATTATAAAAAAAAGCAAAGCTTTTAATAAAAGACGCACACATATAGTATTTCGTTTCTTTGGCAGGATTATGAATCACGCCTTCCTGGTAAGTACTTTGAACCTATATTTTGTTATTAACTGATCTATCTCGAATAAGGAACAATTATTTTTTTTTGTATGTGTTTGACAATAGATAATTTGACAAAACTGTTAGGAATTGTTAGTCCTTAATGCACGTTAACTCCGTATTTATTTATATTATTCTTCACTTTTTTTATTTGAGCATAACGATGAGTCGTTTGTAAACAAAACGTACGTCTGGCAGAATTGTAAAAAAAAATCAATTCAGACATCTACAATGATTTTTTTGTTATATAAAAGTTTGAATGTTGAGGTTTTTTCCAATTGCTGATGAGTCATTTGTGTCGGGGTCGTTTTATTGTTTTAGAATCGAGCGTCAATCATGAACTTCACAAATATTGTGCGTCTGACGTAATTGTTTTCTTCTCAAATCATTTGATTTTCGATCATTTAGTAGATATCCATGATGATTGAAGTTCCTTCCGGAGAGTATAATCAGTGCAGTTATCAGTACTGTCAATGTTCTTAGCTAGTGAAAGTACATAATCATCTTGTCAAGTATTGGTTCTATTGTAAAAGTCTTCTGCAGAATGACCTTGGTATTTACATTGTCATAATTATAAATAAAACACTAGGGATTAGCACCTCGGTAAAAGATTACCGTTGCTGTAACACCTCACGAAATGTAAAGCCCTCAATGTCCTTTAATATCTATAAATACCATCGTTCACAAGGTTGGAATTGTGTTAAGGATAAAAAAAAAAGAGGACGAGTTCATATTAGTTAATGCAACATGTAGGTTAAATGTCCGTCATTACCGGACTGAAAAAAGAAATAACACAATGTGTGCCGTATACAATGCAGGAAATGCTTACTTTTTCAGAGCACCTGATATCCCTCCCAGTTTTTAGTGGAGTTCGTGTTGTTTCTTAATTATTATTTATAGCTGTTGATGTAAATTTTTGTGAGTCTTTGTTTACTTCTTGGTTTTGATTGTTATTGTTTTGAGGTTTGATGGTATTTTTGGGACGTCAGGATTGGGTCTTTATTGTTTGCGGGAAAATGTGAGTTACATTATCGGGACTCGGGAATTGAATATAAATATTTTCGACATTTTGTGACGACAATCTTTCTACTTCCTCATCCATTTACAAATGAAGGTAGTTTTTACTGACAGTAGCAAAGGAGGGTATATTGGATAGAGGAACTTTTTGATTAGCAACACTCTTCCTCCAGGCCATACTTACACTTGATGCAAGGGTTTTTAATGTTCTTGAGATTAGGGCACTCTCTTTACACGAGGTATTGGATTTAACGTCCACATTGTGACCAGAACCAACTTTTATTGATAATTTCGCCTCTCATGAACAACAAGAAGAATTCTAGAAGTTAATTAACATGTACTCACACATGAATAACGTACTATAACCTTTGGTGTAATTCATGTTTATCTGTACGTTTTTGATCTTGCAGTTAACTTTAATTCTGCTCAGCTATTCGGATGCTCCAAATCGACAAGGATTGTTTTAAGCCAATCGAAAAGGGCCTTATTAAAAATATTTCTAATTTCAAGTCAACGTGAAAGTTTTAAACCAGCTGAAATCAAATGGAAATAGTAAATGATATATTTAAAAAGTATACTCAACGAAAGAGCAATAATTCATGCTAATATTAATCAACATTATGTAATTTCGAATCCCGTTTGAAAAATGGAGGACACTGTTTGTCATCTTAGTTTTAAATTGATAGTATCCGTATATTAAAAAAGTAAAACCACAACAGTACTTAACTCCGCAGAAAATTTAAGACGGAAAGACCCTAATCAAATAATAAAATCAAATAATAAACATACACATCAGACGAATAGACAACAACTGTCATATTCCTGACTTGGTACAGCAATTTTGAAATGAAGAAAATGGTGGATTAAACCTGGTTTTATAGCACTAAACCTCTCACTTGTAGTGTATTACAGATAATGAATTGTCCTTCAGCTTGAGCATTTTGTTTTGTATGTCTTTGTGTTTTGCAACATTTTGAGAATTCTAACAAGATCGGGAGACTCGACCCATTCAGAGTTGGCTGTTTTTTATAGTTGAACCGAATGGGCGTTCTTATTAAAAAAAAACGTGTTGTACCATTTTAGCACCTTGACATGTTTTGAAATTAAGTGATTTTAAAGTGAAACATTTAGGGGGATGGACATGTTTCCAATATATGTAAAACGCAGAAAAGAAGAACAAACGTACACAAATATTACCAAGAACAACGCTTCGGTATAATGGTTAACTATATGATAAACGATAAACCGTTGTACTTCACGTATCAGTAGAATTTGAATATTACATTGATTAGTCGAATTTTCAGGTCTTCCAATTGAAGTGAAAAAATTGGATAAAAATTCAGCCCACATTTTTTCAAGTTTATTGGGTGAAGAAAGTTATCTTCATTTTGAGTCAAGAGTAATGTTCGCTGGAGAACAAGGTACAGGGAAGACAACTATTGCCAGACATCTTGTCGGTAAACAACCAACTAGATTCAGAAAGTCAACTGATGGAATAGAATTATACAATGGCCTTTCCTACTTTGATCGTGAAACGAAGGAATGGCTTGGAGGACAGCAAGGTAAGACCTAGATAACCCAAAAGCTATTAATTCGGTGCTGGGTAGGCAGTACTAATTTGTCTTGTGAAAAATTACGGCGACGGCACGAGCGACATTAGAACTCACAACCTCAGTGTTGACTGACCATTGATTACAGTAGTTACTACTTATACAACTCGGCCACCGATGTCCCTTAAGCTTTAAGAAGATCTGTATGGTATATTATCAGTAATTTGAGTGTAGTATTGGCGGTAATAAATATAATATTTATACAATATTAGGTATGATTCAAATATAACATTACCTTGTTCATCTGGTAGACAATGCTTACGATGTTAACTTGCTTTATGATGGATCAAAATAAATGAAAACACCGAAGTTTATATTTTCATTTTGAATTTATTTAATTTTGTTTAAAAGATGTCAATTAACTATATCAATTTGTTTAAAACAGTTCTGTTTTTATGACTAAAGAAATGTGATTTATCAGTTGCAAAAATACTCTCCCCCATGATATATCAATACTTATGGTTCCGTCTTTGATTTCTTTTTAAGTGTTGCAGAACTGCAGTATTTAGATACGTATACGTATCAAAGTATTCATATACGTGCGAGACAGTTAAAACTAGTATCTTTTTTTCTGACCGGGTGACTTTATCAACTTATAAATTAAATCAAAAAGGAGTATTATGTCATCTGTGCTTTGTTTTTTTTCAATATGCCTAACTAATGTAAAAAACATTGAAGTACTGAAGATTGATTTTAAAGACATTAATGAAAACAACATATAACTTCGAGATTCAAGAGTAAAGTCAGGCACACATGTTATAATCAAAGCGTGTTCGGGTAGATTTAATACTGAAACTTAAAGAATATCATCTCGCTTTAAATTTCATTATTTTCATATTTTTAAGCAATATTTTTAAATATTGACACAAAAATTTCCTATTAAGAGAAAGCAAAAGATATGGGTCAAGTGAAATATCTTTGTGATGAGTCATCATAACAAGGTAGGCGTGTTTGATTATAGAAATAGCCTTTGGTTCAATTGTTGAATGTCCTACTCTGAACGAATTCTATTTTATATCACCAATTATTGAAATAAAAATGTTTGACTTACAAACCATCTTTTTCATGTGGGACGTTCATTCCTTCATCCTTGTTTAAGAAGAAATTATTTTTTAAACTACTATACATTGTAGTATTCAAAGTATCTATTCGCCTTGAACTTCTGAAAATTCCCTGTATGCCCTATTATGAAATATCTTCATAAAATTTTTTTTCAGAATAGCTGTCTTTTTATATTAAACTTTAAAAAATTTGCCCAGACAATCAATTTGACATTTATTTAATGTATTATAAAAACGTTCACATATCTTGAATGAAGAATCATTTGCCTTTTCAAATATAACTTTCACGAAATACTTCTAGCGTCCATTTTTATTTATTTATGGTGGGGGGGGGGGGGGGGGGGGGCTAGGCACGTAATTAAGTAAGGGCAATATAAACTTAAAAAAGGCAGGGCCGATGTGAGTGAAAAATTAAAAGGCAGGACAGAGATTACAACTAAAAAAATGGATTAGGTGACAGGAAAGGACTCTTGAGTAAGAAAAGGAGTAAAAGACACTTTGCAAAAAACGGCATGATGAAAATTTACGTAAAAGAATTCAGGATAAAATAATTAAAAAGGCAGAACTGATTAGAGTGGAAAAAAAGACAGGACAGACATTGTTCTGTAAAAGCATTTGCATGTCTGCAAGGTAACAGTATTTAAAAAAACATTTCCTATCATTGCTATCAATATTATGTTAAGAAACTCAATCAGGTACACCTTTTTCATTCAAAAATGTTTGGGTCGCCTGTTTTGTTTATTAAATATTTAAAACAGTAACAAAAAGAATATAATCTCACTTCAAATTTCACTATTTATATTTTTAAAACTATTGTGTATACATCAACAGTTAGATTGTATATTACTTGAAAACTAAAATACATGGGTAAAATATATTTTTTTAATAAACGTCATCATAACAGGTTAGGTGTGTTTCAATGTAAATAAAACACAGTGTTGCATTTTACTTAATTTGAACAATTATTAGAATAAGATTATTGCATACTAATTATATTAATCATGAATGTGATCTTTAAGATACAGGTACCCCTTTTAATGCTAAAAAACTTGACGAGCTTTTCCTTTTGTATTTTTAAATTGCATACGTTAAAACAAAATTTCCTGATAGATATTTTCAGTATTGTAATTACCTCCAAGCTCTGAAATTTTCTTGTTTACCAATTTTGTGAGAATGAAATATTTTGTTAAAATTGCAGACTTACAATGATTTGAATAAAATAATTCAAGAGGGAACAATTCATGTTTTTATATTATTAGAACAATGATGAAATACTTTTAAAAGTAAATAGTTTTAATATGAATAAACTGATCTACGTCAGTTTTATCTCATTTTCGTGATTTTTTCCCGTTCTACAATTCACAAGTGCAACAATGTCTTTAACCAAGTTTGCCCATACCATCCAAATACACATCTGCTAGTTTTTTTTTATCGTCGTGAACATGAGATATTTGTCACGACATTAAACAAACAAAATTAAGTAAGATTTACTGAATTTTAAATGTCCGTTAATAAATGTACATATATACTGGTACTTTCTTCTGACTTCACTGCTTGCGCTTTTTAAAAGATGTTAAAAAAAGGAGCAAATACGTTTTGCTCTTCTTATCATTGAGAGCGTTGCATGTGACCTTCCTGAAACACCATCCCTATGTTATGTTGTCTGTATTTTAATACTTATTAAGATATTACCCTCCCTGTAAAACGGTTGATTTAACATCCCCCTTAGTAACATTCACTTCAGATATTGATGTATATGTCAAATACGTCTCGGGAATAACCCATTTTACTCATCATTCGATGTACAGCATTTTATTGGTTGAGTTAAACAGCAAACTTTGTAGAAAAATCGGATACGTTGGAGGAACATTCTGTTTGGTTGTTCGATACGACAGTTGCTTCACAGGAAGGTTCCATTTTACCTGACGTGCTAATCAAGCGGACCTTGCTCAAGATTCAGTGTACTCGTCATCTGATTGGTTTAGCTCTACGTGTATTGGTTTAGAGAACGTTTTCTGAAATATTTGGTTATATTTTTAAATCTCAATGGAGGGGTTTGGTTTATGTTTCACTTGATATTTTTGGTATGTATAGAAATCGAAATTAAACTTTACAAAATAATGAGAAAAACATTAGTATCTACATGTTAGATCCTATTAGACAACGTTGAACTCAAACTCGCCTTATCCAAAAGTGCAAAAAATTACACACACAATTTATAATACACGAGGCGTTATTCTTATGGATACGTCGGAGGAATATTCCATTGTTTATGTTGTTATTTCATTTGCTGCTAGATACGTACAGAAGCTTGTTATGAAAGTCCATTCATTAAGTGGACCAAGATCGATCTCAACTACTTTTCATCTTTGTGGTTAAGGTTCATCTAAGGGATTGAAAAATGTGACCGTTAATCAAAAAAAAAAATTACTCTGAGTACAGACAAACGGGTGCATCTTGGAACGTTTTAAGGCAAGGCTGGACTTATGCATATGTTATGTACAAGTTATCATTTTGTACAAATTATAATTTGTACAAAAATATTGTACAAATTATTATTTGTATTTTGACTTTGTACAAGTTGTAATTTGTACAAAAAGTGCTTGTAAAAATTATAATTTGTACAAAATTTGACTTAAATTCACTAATAACTTAAGGAATTAAAACAGTTATTCATTGGAGTTTATGGGTACTCTACATGTACATGTATTATGATAAACAAATTCAATTGATCATTGGTACTCGCAGGCATGATAAACAACTGTATGTTCTTTAACAGTCAGAGCTCAGACATAAATAAGTCTGAATCTGATTTTGACTCATAAAACTCTAGGTCTAAATTTGCAAGTTTTATGATTTTTCTCCTTTAAACGCAAGACAAAGCACGACTTAATAAGTCAAATATTGTTATAAAGCAAGAAATAATTTACCAGAGTCAAAAAGTTGTAAATATCGACTCCTACAAGTTGATTAGTAATCAAAATTGGTTAACTTCAAGACCCATATAATTATAAAAAGGTCATGCATCTAAATCAAATAATGACAACATTGAAAGACAATGCTTTGTTTTCTAAAGCAAACTGTGAAGGAGAGTCTAAAATAACAGAGATAATGTTAATTAACCTTACAATGACCTTAACAAGTCTGTTAATTTCTGATAAGTCTAAAATTGAAAACACATTTAATAATGAATACATGTTTTTACTTCTTTAAGTCAAAAACAAAAATCGACTTGTTTATGTCTGAGCTCTGACTGTTTAATGACAACAGAGACGACTAAGTCAATATAGATTGGCCTTGATGGACACTGCAATCAGCCATGGATACATATATAATATATATAATATATGTAAAAAATTGAAATTAAGATAAGCTGGACTTGTATTGTCCTTTGACAATAGGCTCAAATAAAATAACTGCCATATACACATACCAAAGTTGTCAGGTGAGTTCCTTGTCATGCCGATCATGTCTGTACCTTGTAATCCTGGGGTGTTCATAGTTAAACTGAAAATTGAAACCTAGTTTAAATTAATTTAATGCCACGACAAGCTAAATATATGCAGATCTGTAAAAGTTTTACACATATAAATACATGTATGGTGTTCAACCTTCATATATGTATAATATTTCATTAAAACCCATTTAATGATTTAGAACAAGTCTTGCGTACAAGGTACATGGACCTATGGACAGATTAAGTGACTTGGAAATATATATACATCCAGGTGTTCCCCCTTCAGAGTAAGAGATACATGTATAGGACGGGTGTAATAAAACAGACTTTTTTGGTTGGCAAACACAATTTGTGAGAAACTGAAATATTTCTTTCAAATAATTTTCTATTAAAACATCTATTTAATTTATTCATTTCTTTACCTACACAGGTTTAGATTTGTTTACCTGTTTAGGTAAAGATTTCATACCAAATAGCATAAATATAGGACAAAAATATGGCAATGTTGAATAAAGGGCAATTCCATATTGTTCCATCAAATGAATGCTTTTAATAAAATTTGGCTGTCACAATTACAACAGCTGAAGCATAAAACAAATAAACTGTACCAAAGAAACTGCCGTCATATAAAATATAAGAATGTTCAAAGTTTTCATTTCATTTACCTATTTAAGTAAAGATTTCTTTCTTTATGAAGTAAATTAAACATGTGTTTATTTTTTCACTCTAGTCAGTTAAAAATATTTCTTCAATTTTCATACATATACTGGGAAAACACCCTTATTATTGCTGCGATATATGTCTATTTATCATGGCAAACTCTTAACACAATGGATTTTTTCATGAAAAATAAACTTTGTATCATTTATTGTACATTTACTTAATATATGCAGATCTGTGAAAGTTTTACACATATAAATACATGTATGGTGTTCAACCTTCATATATAATATTTCATTAAAACCCATTTAATGATTTAGAACAAGTCTTGTGTACAAGGTACATGGACCTATGGACTGATTAAGTGACTTGAAAATATATATATACATCCAGGTGTTCACCCTTTAGAGTAAGAGAAATAAGACGGGTGTTATAAAACAGACTTTTTTGGTTGGCAAACAAAATTTGCGAGAAACTGAAATATTTCTTTCAAATAATTTTCTATTAAAACATCTATTTTATTTATTCATTTCTTTACCTACACAGGTTTAGATTTGTTTACCTGTTTAGGTAAAGATTTCATACCAAATAGCATAAATATAGGACAAAAATATGGCAATGTTGAATTAAGGGCAATTCCATTTTGTTCCATCAAATGAATGCTTTTAATAAAATTTGGCTGTCACAATTACAACAGCTGAAGCATAAAACAAATAAACTGTACCAAAGAAACTGCCGTCATATAAAATATAAGAATGTTCAAAGTTCTCATTTCATTTACCTATTTAAGTAAAGATTTCTTTCTTTATGAAGTAAATTAAACATGTGCTTATTTTTTCACTCTAGTCAGTTAAAGATATTTCTTCAATTTTCATACATATACTGGGAAAACACCCTTATTATTGCTGCGATATTTGTCTATTTATCATTGCAAACTCTTAACACAATGGATTTTTTCATGAAAAATAAACTTTGTATCATTTATTGTACATTTACTTAATATATGCAGATCTGTGAAAGTTTTACACATATAAATACATGTATGGTGTTCAACCTTCATATATAATATTTCATTAAAACCCATTTAATGATTAAGCACAAGTCTTGTGTACAAGGTACATGGACCTATATATATATATGGACAGATTAAGTGACTTGGAAATATTTATACATCCAGGTGTTCCCCCTTTAGAGTAAGAGAAATAAGACGGGTGTAATAAAACAGACATTTTATGTTGGCAAACAAAATTTGTGAGAAACTGAAATATTTCTTTCAAATAATGTTCTATTTAAACATCTATTTAATTTATTTGTTTCTTTACCTACACATGTTTAGATTTTTTTACCTGTTTGGGTAAAGATTTCATACCAAATATAGGACAAACATATGGCGATGTTGAATTTAGGGCAATACCATATTGTTCCATCAAATGAATGCTTTTAATAAAATTTGACTGTCACAATTACAACAGCTGAAGCATAAAACAAATAAACTGTACCAAATAAAAGAAACTGCCATGATATAAAATATAAGATGTTCAAAGTTCTCATTTCTCATTTCATTTACCTATTTAAGTTAAGATTTCTTTCTTTATCAAGTGCTCATTTTTTTCTCTAGCCAGTCAGGTAAAGAGGTAAAAAGGGGGGGTAGAACCTTAATCAGGACACCAGGATTGGGTGATAGTAAGCTCAGGATTTCATGTTTTTGAGCCGAGGATTTCAGTATCAGGGTCCTTCCTAAACCCTCTCATTTATCATTGCTAACTCTAACACAATGTCTTTCTTGACTTGAAGGAGGGATTTTTCTAAACCAGAACAGAATAGATAGAAAATAAACCTTGTGTCATTTAATTGCACATGTACTAAATATATGCAGATCTGTGGAGGTTTGACACATATAAATACATGTATAGTGCTGTAAATTTTCATTGAAACCCATTCAATTTTTTTTACTTATTCTACCACTGGTATCACCTCTGGCTGCTGTAAAATGCATATTTGATGCTTTACTATCTGTAGAAAAAGTAAGTTTGTATAGCTGACCAAAGTTTGCCTGTATGTGAGGTGTAGATAGGCAAACATCAATGTTTTTTTATGTCAACTTCTTCAAAAACAAAGGGATACATTTTTGTACATATTGATTAGGGAGAGAAACAGGTAGTTTTGCATTCTTTCTGTAACTGAAAATATTCCTCCAAAAAAAAAGAGCACCTCAAATGAAGATGCTATTAACGTAGTCTTCTACCAAAACAAAATTTGATGTACTAATGTAATGAAGGTACTAAAAATAAAATGCTTTGCTGAGTGCAGCCTGATACAACTGCAGAGCTTGAACCCTGAACATTTGGGGCAAATTTGGACACAATATTCAAGCTTGATACTCTCTGAATTAAGATTGTGATCATTTTTTTTTACATTACTTGGTCTTGGGTTTCTGAAAGGAAACAAATGTCAATGCAAGATCTTACAAATCTATAGTGCAATACTGTGCGATTACAGATTTCTTCTTGAAAAATTTCAAAAATTTGAAAGTTGAAAATATGTTGGAATAAGGCAAGGCAATATTTTGAGTCCCAAGGTGAAACATTATTATTGTAATATATATGTGAGTATTGTTAAAACTTTTGACACTGAAGAAGGCCATTTGTTGAGCCGAAATATTTGTCAACACGATTTAAGAACAACATTTTCGTATAATAACATCTTATATCAGTGCCGTTGTGTAAATTTTTAGACTGATATAATTTTTTCCTTATCTGCATAGTATGGTCTATTACAGACGATCCGGTACATAGTAAATTTGCTGGTTGGTCCTTTTTATAGTCTTATATATATATATATTCTTATCTTATCTTATATATATTTAAGTACGTCTGAGCCAGTGAAAACTTAACATCTCAATGCCTTATATATCATGTACTGTAGTAAGACGCTAGATTAAAACTGACGTGGAAAGGTAACACCCGTCCACCAAAAGTTCATTTTTTATGAAGCCCAGGTGGTCGTGTGGTCCAGTGGGACAGCTACAGTACAGGCAATTTGGTGTCACGATATCTCAGTAGCATGGGTTTGATTCAGATAATAAAACTGTAGCGAGTAGTAGGATTATGGAAGAAAAATTTGGTCGTTAAACTTAATACTTGTTATCAAAATAGGTGGATGGGGGAGCTAGGGGTGGAAAGGGTAGAACATTTTATTTTCAAAATTTTTCTTTAATTTATTCAATTCTTTACCTAAACAGGATTAGGTTTATTTACCTATTTAGGTAAAGATTTCATTCTAAATGGCAACACAACAATATGGCTATGTAGTTTTTCATTTACCTATTTAAGTAAAAAAAACTTTCTCTTTAGAGTAAAATTTTCTTTCTTTCATGCAAATATATTGCAGTTTCTAAAACTTTCAAACTGATACTGAGTAAAACATCCACGTTCTTGCTACATTGAAGCATATCTTTGTTTGACACCCTTCCTGCGACGTAACATAAGGCGTCAATTATTTTTTTTAAAAAGCCTTTCAAGATGTCATAATGAATGATTATTATTTGGACTGCATACCTTCAAATTAATATAATACAATTATATGTCTTTAATACCTTATAGAAATTTAGTGTTAAATTTAGGAAAAAAAATGGATAGCGTTAAAAATTTAAAATTATAATTAAATTGTTTGCATAAAGAATGAAGAAACAAATATTATTCGAACCAAGAATTTTTGAGGGGGGATAGGAGGGGTCCTGATCCCGAAATCCCGGGCTTAAAAACCAGAAATCCCGAGGTCCCGAATTTAAATAAAGTAAATCCCGACCTCCCGAAATCCAAAAAAAAAGAATTCCCGAATCCCGAAAGGGTCAATCCCGAAATCCCGAGCTTAAAAACACCTGATCTCGGAGTCCCGATAAAGGTCCTATCCCCCCTCATTTGTATAGTTACTATACAAATCCTTGTTCGAACCAAAAACAATAGCCTGCTAATATAAGATTCCTTAAATCATCATGTCGATGTTGATAACGAGAATGTCTGTTTTCATACATTTTGTACATGCGCAAGCGCATGTATGTAACCAGGAGCACATATATTGTTAACTATACTGTTCCAAGATGTAAGGTATAATCTGGTTGAATGTGATATGTCACAATTAAAAGTATAAGTTGTTTGTTTTTATATCTGAGGGGTTTCGCCCCGAAGATATGAATCGACTACTTCGGATAGAATAACACAGAAGTATCAATATTTTTTTTCATCTTTTCTTTCGTTTTCTAAAAAGAGCAATTAGTTTTAATAAAATAGGAATAGTGTCATTATCTCAAATTTCAGTCAAGATGCAAAACCACGTTCAGAATGGTTTCATAGTTAATGATTAGGAATGAAATCTTAACTTAAATTGCGTCTATTTATAATACCTTATCATTGCTCTAGCTTGTATGGCAATATAAACCGCTGTACTATCTAGTATTTTTTTGGTTTACTGATTGCCAAAACCTGAACTCTTTGCTGATGACAGATAACACTTATATGTAAATAAAAAAAAGGACCTGAGCATCCCTAGTCATTTTTTTTATAGCAATACAAATACACTAACAAAAACATGATTTAGATTTATTCAACACAAAACCGTTTCCAGAATGCCTCTTTATTTTGTCAATTTATTATGAAATAATGAAAAAAAAATCGAGTTTTGGTTAGAATATTAATTGGGCAGTAATAGTATTGCTATAAATATGTTTATCATTGTTTTCATAATACACAAAAGCAAACGTATAGGGTGCAAACGGACTTTTGGTAAGAACGTGTAGGGTGTGAAAGTGGAAGGGAGCGAATTTGAATGAGAGTGATCATGTTTTAAGGTGAACGGCCAATCTCATAATAAAGCAATCTAATTAAAATTAAATCCTTTAATTGCTCCTGTTCTGATACATATCAGAACAGGAGCAATTAAAGGATTTAATTTTAATTAGATTGATAATAAAGAGACTACACTCGGGAAATGTTTGTGATAAGGGTGTAAATGTTAACAATTTATACTTGACATCTTCCGTAGGTTACAAGTGGATACGTTATACTTACAATATCAGTACTACGTGACAATATCATAAGTTAAATGATGACACATCATTACAGGAAGATGAAGGGTGTAAATGTTAACAATTTAAACTTGACATCTTCCGTAGGTTACAAGTAGATACGTTACAGTCGGAAACCCGGTTGAAATAGAAGCTCTAAAAATGTTAAAGAAGGCGATAAATGTGTACTGTAATGTTTACTATAGTGACAAACATTTTAAAACTTGATAGAAACAAACAAAATTATAATTTTCTTCTCAATTACGATGTGTTTTATTTTAAAAACGCCATTTGCATAAGGTTTAATTTATCTAGTACATAGTTAATAGTGTAGTGACAAATCACGAAAAAGGTGCTTATTTTACGAGTTTAATGGACCGGCATACCTGCAGGCTGAAAATTATATTTTTGCAAAGCCAATACATTAATCTAACTTTTTTGCCCGGTCGTAGACATTTCGTACGGTGCAATTTTTTTTGAGAGTGAAAAGAAAATGAATTTTCGATTTTAACTTGAAATGCATTCCAAAAACATTTTTAACATGATTTCATTTTTATAATCCACAAACTCTTAATTTTGGATTTTATTAAGAGAGTAACTACACATGTATATTATAAAATGAAAATTTGTTCTATTGAACCTTATTTTTAACTTTTTTATCCCCTTTGAAAAATGCATACTCTTTTTTTTTATTTGAACGGAGAGGTTACAAAACTTGTAATTCATAATTTATCGATATATTACAAAGTTTTTTATGTGAAAAGTAATAAAACTTCATTTTCTAAACTTATGAGACCAACTTCAGCTCATTCGGATGAGTATATCTATATTTTTAGCAATTTATAAACATTGCTATGAAATTCATTGAATTTCCGGATTTTTAATTCCTTACCGATACGCAGTATTATTACTTTTGATTGATTTACCTGGATGAATCACATCAACATTTTGTCATAGTATTTTTCGTAGTTGTTCCTTTTCAAAGTCGTTTTATTAATATTTTTGTATTATAGGGTTATTAAACATTGTTAGTGTTTAATTGTTACTGATTAATTTTGAGTAAAATGGTTATTAAAATGTGTTTTTACTTTGACAAATTAATAGGTCTTTTATAATTTAAAAGTTGAATTGGTGCGGATAAGTTGTTTATCCGGAAAATGTCTACTTTTAGTAGCCCATTGAAGCTTACGGCTTCGCAAGCTAAAATTCGCCGTATGTCAACCCAGTGGAATCTTTGCATTATATGTCAAGTTTCAACAGTGGAAAAAACTGTCCTCTTTATCTACGAAAGGACAGCAAACACTTTTAGATGCTGTGAATACAAGAAAAGATGACGTGTTTCGTCGACTTCATGATGAATATAGTTCACTTACAGATGTAGATATTGAAAGATTGTGTTATCACAAATCTTGTTACAAATCCTACACTAGTAGAGTCAATTTAGAAAAGTTTGTAATGCCTGATGTTAACAATCTTAAAGACACTTCCAATGCGAATCAACCATGTTGTTCCCATCCTGTTCAGACCAGATCAATGTTCACGCCGTTTGATTGGACTACTTGCATTTTCTGTAAGCACAAGTCGTATAAGCGCGACAAAAACCTACGTCACTTAGAAAGTGATGAAAGACTACAAAAAATAAGTGAATTAGCAGACCATAAACGTGATTTAGAGTTGAAGTCACTTCTTTTTTCGGAAGAATTTAAATCTAAAGCTCTTTACCACAGAGCTTGCATTGCTAATTATTTACTTAGCATTCCAAAGAAAGAAGAATTTAATGATGAGGTGGACATTTCTGTACATGACATGGCTTTTCAATCCTTCGTTGGTCACATAAATGAAGACTTGCTTATTCACAAAAAGGCATACTTAATGTCTTTTCTTTTAGAAAAATACTGTTTCTTCTTACCTCCCGAATTAAAAACGAGATATACTTCAGCCAAACTTCAACGAAGGCTAGAAAAGCATTATGGAAATTCTATCGTCATTCAGACACAGAAAGGGCAGGGAAGATCCAATATAGTATTCAGCAGTTCTATATCAATTGCCGAAGCCATTCAAGCAGCTAGCCATTTAAAATGTGAGTTAAAACTTTCGGAAATTGAAGCTGAAGTTGAAATAGGACCTATAAATGAAGACCAGACTTTACATGCAGCCGCTTCAATAATCCGTAGACAATTGCAGTCCTTAGATATATCAAATGAGACTTACCCAACACCATCTGAAATATCGTTGTCTTATTCTACACAGCACACTCCTTGCTTATTAACAAAGTTTTTGTTGTGGATTATTGATGATAAGTCATACAATGGAGAGGGTAATGTTTCTGACCTTCCTGTCGATGTGATGCGTAAACTCCTTGCAATAGCCGAATGTATTGTTTTATTGAATAAAGGCATTTTTACCCCATTTCATCTTGGTTTGGCATTACAACTCCACCATGAGTTTGGTTCCAAAAACCTGATTGAAAATCTAAATTCACATGGCTTTTGTTCATCATACTCAGAAGTACGAAGGTATCTGACTAGTCTAGCAAATTTTGAAATAGGCAGAATCCAAGACACCTCATATTTACCTAATGGGATTGCTTCTTTTGAAGAAGGTGGTCATATTATTCAGGAGGGGGCTGATAATATTGATATTAATGCTGAAACTATAGATGGTAAGAATACCTTTCACTCAATGGCTAGAGCTGTCTTTCAGTATCAAAATGACACATCCAACGCAAGTATTAGTTCCATTAAGGTTAAGCGTGGACCAGAAAGATCTCTGACGTTGGATGTTTCTAATACCAAACTTATGGCATGCTTACCTTACGACAAGCCAAAAGAACGTTATGACCCCCCCCCCCCCCACGATATGCAGATGCTTATGACAAGATTGTGTCGAGCTTTATTGATTCAAGACTAGATGTTGCTGACATGTCTTGGGTATTCCTTCGAATACTGTCGAGACGCAGCATTGATCCTATTCCTATTTCTGTAGAAAGTAATGAACAAATTGTCCCATTTTGGACCGGTTTCTACAAAAGATTATCTGAATCAAAATATGAATTTACGTTTGTAGCCTATGCTCCGGTCATTGACGCCAAACCTAGCTACATAGCAACAGTATATACCACCATGAAACAATGTTTAGATATGTCAAATCGTGCTGGTCAACAATACGCTGTACAAACTTTTGATCAGCAATTATATGCTGTCGCCCAACAGGTGAAATGGTCTATGCCGGATGTTTTTCACTCCCATATAATAAGACTCGGTGGGTTTCACGGGGTTTCCTGTTTTATAGCAACAGTTGGTAAGTTATGGGAATCAGCTGGGCTCTCTGACTTACTTGTAGACTCTGGAATTTATGCTTCAAATACAGCTGATCAAATGCTAGTTGGTAAACAGTTTAATCGTGGTGTTCGAGGATTAACATTGGCCTTTGAGGCTCTTATGGTTCTTTTGTTTAAGGCATTCTTTAATTGGTGTAGAGATGAAAATCGTATGAAAACGATTCAACCAAATGTGTGGAAGGTGTTCCTTGACTGTCATAGCTCATTTGCTGTCCCCAGCACACCACAAAGCACTGAAGATATTGAGGAGTTCTTCGATGTTTTTGAAGAACATATTTTACCTTTGTTTGAAGAATTCAGAACACATTATTGTAGTATATCACCAACCTTTGCATTTTGGGATATGTTTCTTCATGCAGTTGAAATATTGTTACAGAATATAAGAGCTGAACGGGATGGTTTGTGGCTTTTACATTTGAAATCAGTGTCTGCAATGTTGCCATACTTCTTCATAACTAACCGGACAAACTATGCTAGGTGGACTCCAGCCTACGTTTTGGATATGTTAAATTTACCAGAAACGGTTAAGTCCTCCTTTTTGTCAGGTGAGTTTGCAGTCAGACAAAAGCCTGGAACCTTTAATGGTATCTGGAGTGACATGGCCACAGAAAAAAACTATCATTAAAGATTCCAAAGGTTGTGGCGGCATTGTAGGATTGACAAGAAAAAAACCAGCATTACTTCGATGGATGCTTACAAGGCATATTCTTGCGCATTTCAGTGCTGAAATGAGAGCAAGATCTGGATTATCGACCGACACAGAAGGTGAACACGAAGAAAACAAACCAACAGCAATGAATTGCGACGAACAAAATGTGTCTGATTTGGTTAGTTATGTGCATTCAAACATGACTGATCCATTTAACATCACCGATCATCCAAAATACTTGATCAATATTTCTACAGGGATGCAAGCCTCAAAAGACGTTCAAGATTCTCTTCTAAAATCTATTGAACGTGGCAACCAAATGATCAAGTCTTTTGTCGAAGGTTGCTTTAATGAAGGTGAAAACCGTGTTTTCTACAGTCCTATTTCGAGGTCTCCACTAAAGACATTTGAGGATATGACTAAGACTTCAAAACTCAAATGTAAAACAGGTGACTTTGTGAAAGCCCATATAAACCCAGAGATGATATTTCGTCGCGCTTTAGCCCTGGCTAATGTTCGAGAAGATGTTACAGTAGACAAGATCTTGGCATATCCTATTGGTTCAATACCTTCAGCACTTTTCCACGATGATGGTACCATGCGTAAGTGTTGCAAATCAGATATAATTCACCTTCTTGAAGAGGAAATCTGCTCTTCCTTCAACCTTCCAAATTATGACACAGCAAATATATACAGTTTTGATACGTGATGGTATGGGAATTATTCAATGTATGGATGTCAAGAAATGCAACACATTTGGTGATCTGCTACGAAACTATGTAACAATGCTTCTAACGTGTTTTTTAAATGCTGGAACAGTGGTCGATGTTTTTGATTGCTACGATGTAAAACATTCAATCAAAGCAGCGGAAAGATTGCGTCGAACCTTGTCATTTGGAGCTCAAAAGGTTTATCAGGTTATTGAAGGAAGAGCAATTCCGGACTGGAAAAAGTTCCTTTGCAATCCAGAAAATAAACAGTCACTTATCAGATTACTTGGTGAGTATTGCGAACGGTATTTTGGACAGTCTCCTTTAAAGGGAGGTACCGAATTGTTTCTCGCGGGTGTTTTTGAAAACCCAGAAGTTGTCAAGAGATTTTCTTGTGATGGCCTGTCAAATTGTACTGACTTATACAGCACACAAGAAGAAGCAGATACACGAATGATTCTTCATTCGGTGTATGCAGATGCCAATATTTTTTCGAATGATAGAAAAGGTCGTATTATTATAAAGTCATCTGACACTGATGTGTTAGTGCTCTGTGTCCACTATTTTCCTAAACTTGAAAATACAGAGGAGATGTGGTTCCAAACTGGGTCAGTATCAAATTTGAAAGATGGAAGGCGTTTTCTACCTGTTCACGATATATGTCACTCACTTGAACCCTCAATCTGTAATTTACTGCCAGCCACACATGCCCTCACAGGATGCGATACGACTTCTTCTTTTTTTGGTCTCGGAAAGAAGTCTATGTACAAACTTTTGCAGAAAAGTGCAGACAATTTCCAATCCCTTCAGATAGGTTTTTCAACGGGAGATCAGGAATCCGCCATTCATGATGGACGCAAATTTGTTGCTTTGTTATACGATCCGAAGAGGAAATTCAGTATTTACATGAAGACCTGAACAAGTTAAGGGTGAAATTTGCCACAACAAAAGATATGAATCTTGTTAGATTACCCCCATGTGAGGCGTCCTTTTTACAACACATCCTCCGTGCAATGTTACAGACGCAAGTTTGGATGCATTCACACATTGCAAAACCAGCAACCAGACAGCCCAAAAACTCTGGTTGGCAAGAGGGTAAAAATGGTTTACTACCGATTTTGTTTGAAGGACCTATGTCAGCAGATTTCCTTCAAGACCTTATTTGCACATGCAAGGGTAAAAAGGCTTGCGATAAAAATTGTGTCTGCAACCAGCAAAATCTAGGTTGTACAACTATTTGTTCGTGTGAAGGTTCTGAGAGTTGTAGAAACTATCTTACTCACATTCAAATTAGTGAAGAAGATGACGATGAAAATGGCGTCTGCGTGAATCATGTAAAGCTGTATATATTCATGACATTATTTTTAACAAAATGATTACAGTTGGTTTCTTTGTGGTTAATATCACTTCGACTATACGATTATTTGAACCTGTGTATTTTGTTTGGTTCTTTGTTTTTGTGTATGTTTTGTTTTGCATTTGCAACTGCCCTTTATGACTGACCACTTTTTATATGTTTTATGGGTTTCATGTATGCATAGCTGTCCTGCAATAAGGGAAAGTTTGTTTTTCTATCCATACAATATGTATTTTTATTGGAGTACACATAACAATGACGCATTGGAATTAATTGTTTTGATCTCATTCACATACCTTTGGTGAAATATTTGCCACTGACAAATGGCATATACCATACCAGAAGCATAATTTACTCTCTTTTATTTTGAGAAAACGTATAAATCAGAAATACATCGTAAAATGTATATGTGAAGAAAAAAATACCAATTAAAGGTCATAAACATGTTTATCTTGTGTGTAAATATTGTTGCTGATCTGAATTTTCTTTAAAATCGCCATTTTTTTTATTCTTTCTTTTTTTTTTGGATAGTGAATTGTTACAGTTTATTGCTTCATTTAAGAATTAAATTTTGTTTATTTGAGCAAATGTGATATTATTTTTTTGATTGTTCATAACCCCGTGTGAAATAAATGTACTTCGGTGAAAAAATCGACCACTGCACTTTAACCCCAAATTAAAAAAAACTGCACCATATTTCGATTCTACGACCAGGCAAACATTAAACTTTAATCATTTCTCTATCCAAAAATGTATAATTTAGCCTGCAGGTAGGGTGGTCCATTAAAGATGAAAATTCATCGACTTTGTCACTCCACTATAAGCAGAACAATTAGATATCAAGTCGACGGCATGGGTATCTTTCAAGTTGGATGTAGAAAATGCATATCCTCCGATTTCATTTGTTTTTTTTTACCACGGACGGAAAACATATCAATCTATTAGTTCAGTAGTTTTCATGTCTGCCCTTCCATTATGTGACTCAAGAAAAAATTCCAAAAACTGGGTAATAAAAGTATCGAAAAGAGACAATCGAGTGTACCTTTTTATGTTAGGGCGTGTTTGAGTTGAATATTTTGTCTTGATATCGTACATAGCAAGACTATTTCATACATCGTCTCACTTCAGATTCTATCATTTTTATATACCGAAGCTACAGGTTGACTTTATAACATAAAAAAAATCCCAGTACTAAAAGATGAAATATATGGGTCAAGTGAAATACCTATCTAATGAATAACAAAAACAGAGTTGGTGTGTTCGAATAGCTATTTTTTTACTGAAAGTACTTGACGACAGTCTTTCATGTTGGATGATGAAAATGCATATCTTCGAAAAATTATATTTTTTTTGTCTGTGATAACTATGGTTTATAGTATCCAATCACTAAACAAATCTAGTCTGCCCTTCCACGAAATATTTAATTAGAATTTTTTTTAATGTTAATGAATTTCGAAAATTCCACCTGACAACCGATCAGACAATAGTTTTAAATTGAATCAATGCAGACAAGATCATTAACTGATGCTCATAAGCTAGTTATAACATTTGTCTTTTGAAATACAACTGACATATAAGGATCGAAATGGTGCAATGTGGATACATTTATCGGTTTCCAAGAGCAAAATTGGTAGCGCGTCATCCCTACAATGGCTTCCATTTCTACAATTGTGAAAATGAACTGGCGTAATGGGGAGATAATTTTGACGAAGTGGAATCCTGACTGCGTTATACTATCTTCATGTTTTAAGGTGAACGGACCCGGATTCCGTTCATTTCCGATTCGTATGGGATTATTGCGATCCTGTACAAGACGTCATACTGACTGATTTGTTAATTTTCTGTGTGAAAAAATATACCAATTTACAAACGTTCCATGTCTATATAGGCATACTTTTCAGAGACAAGTGACCGTGCATCGGACTATTGGGCTGTCGGATTATAGGACTGTCGGATTATCGGACTGTCAAATTATGGGACTGTCGGATTATAATTTGCACAAAATGATAACTTGTACACAACATATATAACAGTTATATCAAGTCTATGTTTCAGAAAATTAATGACTGACCTGGATTTTCACGTGCATTTTTTTCCAGTCTGCAGAAGATAGCAAAATAAACAAACACACGATTTTAATTTAATACGGTCCATTCAGTTACATAGTTTAAATCACCTGTTGTTTACAGGTGTCTATTGTCCATCTTTTACCCATTTAAATCAATACTTTTCACATCATCGATAATATGAGGGCAGCTTCTCAAACTGTTTCCCTACTTAGTTTATTTTTGCACCTTCCGATGAAAAAAAAGGAATATCAAAATCCAGAAAAGTTTCGAATTTTCTGAACAATAAAATGCATTTGAAATTTAATAAACTAAGTCCAGCTATGCATTACAACTTTTGCAGGCAACCGGTTTGATTATGGTCAGAGTAGAATCTATGGTGTAAATACGACCATTAAGCCAAAATGTTATAATGAACCTTAATATATACAGAAAGTTTTTCAATTTTTATTTCAAGTATCGAGGAAGTGATATATAATCTTCATTTCTCAGATTTTAACATGATTAACATGTTATCTTTTAAATTAACATTAATCATGGACTGAAATTCTCAATTTATGATTTGCCGATAACAGTGGTCATTTATTTAGGTTTTACTCTCTCGTAGACAGACGATTTATATGTACAAATATGAGAAATACCATCAGTGAAAATAACAACCTCGGTGTATTTTATATAAACATTCACCATATCCTTTAAATTTAAGGGAGCTGCCCTGTGATGAAAAATTGTATCCTGCATTTGGTTTTAGTTTTAATCGCTGTTCTCCCTTTTTTGATTTTCCCTCTATTATGTCCTGGCTTTTTCAAATAGTTAATAATTTTCACTTACATGTATATATTGTCAGCATGCCTTTTTTCTTTGCTGAGTTGCATTTTTGTTACTCAATACTCCTGATCTGTCTTTTATCAAATTGCATCTAAGCCCACAAACCCTAAAAATCAATGGAAGCTCCCTAACTCGAAACGCAATAAGCAACTATCACACAAAAACTGGAGCCTCTTGTGTAAAAAGGGATTGTTAATGTTCTTTCCAATTCATAATGTTTATGATTCACTTGTATTCGATCAATCTTCAAAATAAGCAAGACAAAATCCCGATTTTCATATATGACACATGTAGCTGAATTTGATATAATGCTTTTTAATTGATTGTCATACGAACTATGATTTTTTTTCAAGGAGATTTTGTCTATTGATAATGAAGTTATACATTGATATAATTTAATTATGTCTGTTTCGTGAATGCATTCTTACCAATCTTACAACAACAGTCAATCGTTTATTATCAGCAAAATACAAATGATTATGATGATCTCCATTTATATTAAATGTATGCTGTTTAGAATTAGGAATAAACATTGGACCAGTTTTGGTTCAACTCGTTTTCTCAATGACAGTTTATTTACCTTGTCATACTTAAGATCCCAATACCGGACGAACACAAATTAAATAAGCACTATTGTTTAAAAAGCTGACTTTTGATATTTCATTATAGAAGATATAGAATTCAAATGGACTATTAATGAATTCTTTATACATCGCTTTAATCGTGAAAAAAGTTGGATGTTACACTTTAGAATAGTTACTACACTTATCAAGTGACACGTATTACTTTTACATAGCTTCACCCCTTCATTTAAGGACTATTGATTGAAAAATCGTGTTTTTTACGAATACATGTACTACTCATTTTAGCATATTCACAAATACTTTAAATACATTCCGTAATATACGGAAACGTCCTCGATACGTGAGTTCTGTGACAGCTCTATTCAAAACTATCTGATTAATAACAAATGAATTACTTATGTTTTACAATTGAAGCAATCGACGAAATGGTCCTACATGATTTCATTGTTTTCTTATGGTGTATCTTAATAAATTTAAATGAGGTTGGCCATGTGGTTTTAATTTTTGGGAGCCACTGATGAGTTGATATACACGAGATATCCGTCTTGTGTATTCATTATTATACAACCTTCTGGGAATATGATTGGTTAAAAGCGTCTGAAATTATCTGGTTAAATTAATGATTACATTGCCAAAGTATATAGCATTTGCAAACAGGATTTTTTTTTATATATTATATAATAACTTCACACTTCATATATTTGATCAACCACAAACGTTCACTATGTATATATATGAATATTGTGTCACTGGTTATGACCCATTACACGTGACATCTTTTAATACAGCTTTATAAAGATTTTGCTGTAAACAAATGAATACAATACGTTTAATAATTCTTGCGTCCGAAGCGCTTTTCTGGATTTACCTTCATCAGGAACGCTCAAGCTAAACATTTGAAATCCGAGATAGATAAGTACCGAAAATCGTTGAAGAGCTATATGTCCAAAATACCTAAAATAAGTAGCCAAATTCATCTAAAGCCGACTTTGCCTGAGGGAGTTGAAACCTTAGTTTCATAATAATTTCAAAATTTTATTAACGGACAATTTTAGTGAAGTTTGTTAAATCATGTCAGTACCGAAGCACTGACCACTGAGCTGATGATACCCTCGGGAAAAGATAGTCCACCAGCACAGATATCGACCCAGTGATGTAAAAAAATTGATACCAACACGTTTAATAATTTCTTGCGTCCGAAGCGCTTTTATGGATTTACCTTCACCAGGAACGCTAAAAGCCATACTATTAAATAAACTCATCATAGATACCAGGACTAAATTTTGTATATACGCCAGACGCGCGTTTCGTCTACAAAAGACTCATCAGTGACGCTCGAATCCAAAAAAGTTCAAAAGGCCAAATAAAGTACGAAGTTTAGAGCATTCAGGGCCAAAATTCCTAAAAAATATGCCAAAAACAGCTAAGGTAATCTGCCTGAGGTAGAAAAGCCTTAGTTTTTCAAAAATTCAAAACTTTGTAAACAGTAAATTTATCAATATAACCATATCAATGATAATTCAAGTCAGCAAAAAAAGTGCTGACTACTGGGCTGGTGATACCCTCGGGAAATTAAATATCCACCAGCAGTGGCATCGACCCAGTGGTTGTAAATAAACTCATCATATATACCAGGACTAAATTGTGTATATACCAGACACGCGTTACGTCTACAAAAGACTCATCAGTGAAGCTCGAATCCAAAAAAGTTAAAAAGGCCAAATACAGTACGAAGTTGAAGAGCATTAAGGACCAAAATTCCTAAACATTATGCTAAAAACAGCTAAGGTAATCTGCCTGAGGTAGAAAAGCCTTAGTTTTCAAAACTTTGTAAACAGTAAAATTTCAATAGAATTGTTTATCAAATTCATAAAATTGTAAACAAAATATGAGTCCTAAAAATCATTGCATTGTATTTGTCCAGTCCAAATACATACCAACATTTGTTTATTTTTACAACATAGTTGTCCAACTTTTAATTTAGTTTGTGCTAATTAGATACATTTCCACATGTCTGATTTATATTTCATCATATATATTCCCCTACAGCTATACCCAATTGGTAATTGCAATAAAAACAAACCCTAATTCGTCTTTCACCTTTCAATTTAAAGTTGACAAACATCACAATATTGACAACAGAATATATTGCAGGGAATATAAAGAAAAATATTACTTAAATGAAAGAGTTATAATCAAATACATATATGTACGTCTTTTAATTGTGATTGTATATACAATATATGTAATCAAGGACAGCGACATATAATTGTATCACATGTCTCTGCTTAGGGTAATGATGACTTTTCAATACTGCAACACTTTATTTTACAGAAGCTAACAAATCAGTTAACAAGCTTAAAATAAACACAAACATTTTAAAATGTTAGAAAATATTTAAATATGAATAACAAATAAACTCATCCTAGATACCAAGATAAAGTTTTGTATTTTTGTTTTGTAAAAAATGGTACTTATAATAATCAATAGTTTTAGTTTATTTCGTATTCAGATTTTTCCCTGGAAGAAATCACAGTTTGCAGATCCCTTTCACGAGCAGACACAACAACACAACAACACAATGTTCCTTCAGCAGACACAACAACACAACATCAAAATGTTCCTTCAGCAGACACAACAACACAACAACAAAATGTTCCTTCAGCAGACACAACAACACAACATCAAAATGTTCCTTCAGCAGACACAACAACACAACAACAAAATGTTCCTTCAGCAGATACTACACCAACCAGTCCAAATATAACAGATGTTACAGAGGAGGCATCAATGTCCGCCAACGAAGAATGCAGATCCCCTTTACGAGCAGACCCAACAACACAAAAACAAAATATTCCTTCAGCAGATACTACATCAACAAGTCTAAATATAACAGATGTAACAGAGGAGGCATCAATGTCCGACAGCGAAGAAGAGCTGAAGCATAAATCGAATGAATCAAAATCGTGCTTTCCAACGTTATCTACTGAATTCTTCATGACAGAAGCTGTGAAAGCCAGAAAACTGCCCGAATCTCAGTTTCAAACCGTACCTGGTTGTGCTAATAGTTTGGCAATAAGTATGGAAAAGAAACTACCAGGTCATGTTGCAGGACAAAAATCAGAAACAGTAGACAACGATGAAATATATGAGTCAGATGAACAAGGCGTACTCCGTAGTTCAGAAAGGCAATCAGTTATATTTGATTTTGATGGGGAAAGTTCAGACACAAGGAACAATCTAGTCGTCCTAGATTATACAACTGAAAACCAAACTTCGGATGTTACAAAATACAGACAAATACATGAACCTTCGTTTGATGAATACAAACCAATAAAAGATTCTCCTGATGCTTCTCTGGAGTCAGGTTTCACTGGTGATTTGCATATTGAAACTGTTACTAAACCTGGAATTATAGCACATCTGAAACGTGTGTTTGGCATTACCAAACAAGTCAAAGAAGTTAAAGTGTCAATCACAAAGGAAAGCTTCTTAGAGAAGTCTTCTAAAGTTGGAAAAAAGAAGCTTCACAACAGAAAGATAGCACCTATAATTATATGGGATTTTGGAGGGCAGGATGTTTTCTATTCTACTCATCAGACATTTTTAACGTACAGAGCTATTTACATAATTGTATTGGATGGAAGTAGAAAACTTGATGATCCATGTCTGTATGAACAATACCTCCCAGGGAAAAGTGGACATAAAACCTCAAGAGGTATTAATAAACTGACATTAGTTTTTTAGACAGTGTAACGAAACAATCTTAACCTAGATATATATTTTTTTTAAATTTTTAAAAAAGGCCTTATTAAATTAAACATCAACACAATTTGGCAATTATTGTTGAGATAAGCAATCAAGTAATTTTTAATATCACCAAATCAAAGTACGTCACCACCGATTGCATTGAAAAAAGGGTTGAAAAAATATGCTCTTGATAATGACATTTCATAAGATAATTCTGGGTCATAAACAAACATCTTGGGAAATTCAAAGCATCATTATTTTGTTTTTATTTGTAGTTTCTATAAAATATTTTGCAAATTTGAGGTAACATGGTTACTTGAGCTTCTATACAAATAAAACAGAGAAACAGTATAATGATATTTTATGTCTGTCAGTCGTACTGGACGAAATATGAGACAATATCTGAAAATGTTTAATTTCTGGCAATATGAAAAACCATTAAGAAATGTCTTTAGAATCGGTATTTTAATAGCACAAATGGAAGAACGCACATCGATGATCTATGAACTGTTTTCTGTAATTCAAACAATTGTTTGAATTGATAATAGTTGCAATCTTGAAATTTGTACAAACAAATTCCGGCTCTTTCCTGTTACCACAGTGAATTAATTTAAAATAGTTTCTAATGGGAATAAATAATGAGTTAAAGATACTATATCTAGTAAATCCTACTATATTTTTTCAAATGCCAATTATTTATTTTGGCATTTTCAATACAGAAGGTTAAGCAATAAACTAAAATGTAGTCTGATATGTCGGTAACATGAAACCATGCTGTGTAACAGAATAAGTAACAGGACAGTGTCGGTAACAGGAAGGAAATTATTTTTCAAAACAATTGCATTATGTAGTTAGATACAACATTTCAAATTGGTCACATTTGGAAGATAACAGCAAGTAATGTCATTTATCTTTTGAAACTGTATTTGCAAGACGAAAAATCTGCCTAGTTAATGAACAATTCTCAAGTAAAATATACCTTTCTTTTAATTCAATATAGTACATATTACAAAAAATGTATTATGTTGAGATTTTTTTAATATGATGATCAATTTATATTAACTGAAATGGTAGGCGTATAGTAGATTAACTTTGTGATTCATCAGTGAAATTGTCTTAAACTTCCTTCCTGTTGCTTAGTAAGACTATGCTGTTACTTTTTTGTGTAGAAGTTTACTTCCATTAACATATCGATTTAATAAGATTTCCTTCATAAGATACCTCTTCCTCCCTTGTTGCATTTGAGATGTTCGGAACTACAATTATAAAAACAATAATGAATGCAGGTATAGTGTACATGTATACATTTTATATTCATTCATATACATGTATATATATAATGTTTATATACTCCACTAGGATGCATTGCTGTCATTTTTGGAATAATTGTGAATTTATTAACCTTCACAGCCACATCATTATTGGTGTCATTAATCGTAAACATAAATGAATAATAAAAGATACAATAACAGAGAGACCCATATAAGTTCAGGAGTTATCATAATAGACTAAAACGTATGAAGGTTTAGTCTTGGTGTCAACATTTTACATGCAACTGTTATCTTAAATTAAAGTCATATGAGATTTCAAAAAAAATATATATATAATGTTTCATATAAATGTACATGTACATATTTGAATGGCTATTCTGTAAGTATATAAAAACAAATGTCCTCCCTCTTTCAATTTGTTTTTGTCAGGTTTTCCATGTGCACTGTGGCAATAAACATAGAATATAGAAAATTATTTGGAGTCTGGTTACATGATATTTTACAAATTTAAGATTCATTTTATTGTCGAACCCCATAAAAGGAGAGTATATATATACATTACATATGAACTATTCAAAAAGTTACAAAATTTCATTGAATACAAATCAACTTCCTTTTTTTATGTATGAATATACATGGACATGAAGAAAGTCAAACCTATAATTAAGAGCCACTCATATAAAGCCTTGTTATTGGAAGTAGCTTAGTTTCAACAATCAGAATTTTTTGTTTTTGTTTTTGGGTTATTAGAATCGGATGATGCACTTTCAATTGTAAAAAAAAATTAGGTGTGATACATGCTAATATGTATTTACAGATTTTTATAGAATATATATTCATTATCATGATTATTATTACCTATTTTTATCAATCATGCTACCCACCCCTCGAAAAGTAATTTTACGCAACAACTATTTAACGCTTCAAGGGGATATATTTATTTCCTAAACAAATATTTTGGTCAAGCAGATGACAAATACAAATATTTTGATTAACATGTGTAAGTATTAAAATTTGATAAAATAATTTGATTGGTAGCATAACGCCACCCCCCCCCCCCCCACCCCCCTTGAAGTGGAATTGTTATTCACTTATGTGATAAGTACAAAATATTCCTTGTCTTAAAATGCTGGAGACACGCATGGACATTGAATAAATGTGATTATGTAAATTTTAACATTTGTACCGGAGCAGCATTTTTTTTTGGATAGGGAAAGGGGGATTGGATTAGCTAGATCTTCAATAAAAGGTATCTGTTAGGAATGAGTTCAAATTTGTGCAAGTCGTTGGTCCTAAATACTCAGTCAATTCTATGATTTTATTTCCCTATGTCCTCTACATGTACATCGAATCCAGGTCTGTTCGCCCAAAAACATGTTTGCGTCCATTCATGTTTGACCCTTTCCCTTTTCACTCGCATGTTTACATGTTCGCACCCAACGTCCTTTTGCACACTTTGTATTGGTTTTATGATAAATAATTTTGTAATTGAGTTTTGGTATAAAGTATGTTGTTATAAATATTTATTTATTTTCAAAATAAAGTGTTATTATTACGGTTTTTCTTGTGTTGCGATCTTTCATGTTTTTCATTTAAATTC
Organism: Mytilus edulis; assembly: GCF_963676685.1. Taxonomy (NCBI): domain Eukaryota; kingdom Metazoa; phylum Mollusca; class Bivalvia; order Mytilida; family Mytilidae; genus Mytilus; species Mytilus edulis. Next base: position 2,365,657 of record NC_092357.1, on the reverse strand, counting down.
TTCAATGTTTTACTCATATGGCTGCAGTATTTACATAAAAGGAGATAAAACAACAATCATGATTTTCAGGTCTGTTAGCACCCTATACATGTTCACAGCCTACAATGTTTTTTTCTCATACCTATCTGCAGTATTTATATCAAAGCAAGAGACTTAATTAAGCTTAAACCAATTAACAGCAATCATGCATTGACATAAATAACATTTAATAATTAATCATCAATTTGATAAAAATAAATAACATTTGAAATGATATGAACTAATTTTATTCTGGAAATATATAGAAAAAAAATATTAGGTAATATATATACATATAAAAAAATATATCTAATAATTCAACTGGAATTTCAACAAAAATTGGGTGCAAATTTGTAAGTTGTGAATGGACGAAGGGCGCAAACGTGTGTGGTATGTATAGATTATGGGGTTTTCTACATATTGATATTGTAAAATATCAGCCGTGAGCCACAATGTGAACCTTTTTTTGCGAGTGAACGCAGCGAACGAGCTAAATGTTTCACATTATGTCGAGTGGCTGATATTTTACAATATCAATGTGTAGAAAACCCCATGAAATTTTGTTCATTTATAACAAAAGTTTCAATATATTCAATCTTTTAATAAATTTTATATTTATTGTTTATTTGTATAATAATGAGTTTCGTTTTTACCGACAGTTCGAGTTGCGCAGAAAATTCAAATTCGTCAGGTTCATATCTCCTTAACAGGAGAGAACAACACAACTTTTCTAAATTCTGATCTCAGAGGAGTTAGGAATTTTTCAAAATGACTACCTATGGAGTCATACATTCAGGAAATTATCTTCTCATTGCATTACATCAAATCAATTGCTGTTCTTCCAAACGTATCCAAAGGTGAAAAAAAAACAGGACGAAAAGTACCCCTTGTAACACAATTTACAAGACCCTTTTATAGCAAAATTTGATCACATGCATTAGCTATTATAAAATCAGAGCAGTTAGGGACAAGTTTTCTATATAATATGTCATATTTGTGATAATCGGAAGCCTGTTTACTTAATTTAGATATTCCTTGAATGATTAAGTTGTCAGAAAACAACACCGGACAACATCGGGAACGCTGTGGGGGGGGGGGGGGGGGGTTGAACATTTAAATTATAATATTTTATTAGAAGAAATATTAGAATTAATAGTGTTTAGTTGGCAATAGTTGGTGAAAAATGGAACACGCAAATTAGACTTTTTCAGATGTTTTCTCATGTAACGTTTCTCATGTCAAGTATTTTTGTATTTGAATCAAGGACAAAAGTTTGCATATTTTTTTTCAAAAGTGCAAATTTAACAAAGATTATTTGGGGAAAATCAATAGTGGTATCATACAATAGTATTAAAAGTATATTTCGGAGAACGTTTACATTCAAATGACTTAAAAAATTTTCCCCTTATGTATTTTCGGGTTTATTTGTTTTCAAACATTACAGATTATCTCCTATTCTGGATCAACACCATTGTAACATACTGTAAAGGAAGTATCCAGGGGTTTCCTAAAATTTTGGTTGTTTTAACGCACAAAGACCAGGTAAACGCCGTAAGTATGATGTAGACGATTCCTTACGATTGAAACGATGGACTCTTTGATAATGTTTATTAATCTAATAAAAAGGGAAGAATCAATAGACAACAACTGTTTAGTGTCTTTAAATATCACCTGTAATTGTACGAGGCTCAGAAACAGAAGGTATGCGATTTCAGTGAGCAAAGTACTAAACATATATTGTCTTTATCCTGCTATTAATGTTGTCCATGTGTTTGCTTAGAAACAAAAACAAAAACCCACGTTTTTATAGAATTTATTTTCGTTGTACACAGAAAAAAAATCTTGAATGGGCAAAATTATTACATGCTCAAGTTAATAATTATTTATTTTAACGGTACAAATAATTTCAACAATAAAAACAAAAAATATTGAAAACAAAAGTATATTACTTGTCTTTCACTTCAGAGCTATGAGCTAACGTAACATAACTAGCACATGATGTATTGTCATTGTTTTATGGTCAATTACACATACATATCCAAGTTTAGATTGGCGCCGTAGAAAATGGAGTTAATCCTGCTGCTTATGTTTGTCAGAAAATTCGAATTACTGATTTGCTAGAAAACAAACAAAACGTAAACTAATTTAAAGTTAACACAAGAGGGGGGAAGCAATACGCCATTGGAATGCAACTGCAATGCACATATTCTAAAGCCATAGAGGTTAATACAAAACTCAACAACAATACACAAAGTAGTCGGGCAGTTGACGGACATTTTAAGCGGTATCTGTAAAGTATACATATACAAGCTAGCGATATCTGTTGGGTTGTTAAAGTACAATAAGACACATAGTTGCAGCATACATGTTTGATTTACATTATTTATCGTACTGCATATTGTAAAAGCAATGCTTTGCCATGTAGGTGTTCTTTAAAAAAGCATAACGTTTAAATCAAAGTATAACTTTATAACTTTGCTTTAATGGATTTTTTATATATATACGATACATACATACCTTCAATAAATAGTTTTATGCTAATAAAGTTATAAATAAAGGTTGGAACATATTGTATTGTATGTTTAGAATGAGGTTGAACAAAGACGAAATGACATATTTGAAGAAATCTATAAGATGTTCCACGAAAATCCATTAATGCAACAATTGGTTATTAGTGATAAAATATTTGTAAATGCTAAAGACAAACATGACCCAGAAATGGCAAAGATAAAGGTCGCTATCATCAGGGAATCAGAGAGGCAACCAACATGGGGAGAACCCCTTCCAAAATGCTTTATCCCGTTAGAGCTAGAATTTGAGCTAGAATTTGCATCGTTGATCAAACATCCATCTAATTACACTAGAGCATCTAAAGAAAATAAACGCATTGCAACCTATTAGACCGTTGTCAGAAGTTGAGTTGAAGGTGTTTCTGAAATTTCAACATTCAATTGGCAAGTTATTATACTTCGATGAACAAAAATTGGACGACCGAATTATTTTGTCTCCCACTCTTCTCATCGAAGCATTTAAATCAATTGTTACAGATAGGCAATTTTGTGAAGGCGACAAGAAAAGAGAAGAAATATGGGATGCAATGGGCAAGACAGGGGTGGTATCAAAACAAGCAATAGAAGGCGTTTGGAAGGGAAGGAAATATGTAAAATTTTACCAAGACAAAGAATTTCTATTAAATGTTATGACCCATCTGGATATATTGGTTGAACCGATGAGATACAATTCTAACCGAATGCGTATCCCTGCTGATTTTTACTATGTTGCTAGTATGGTACGAGCTAAAGATGATTCTGGATACCTGCAGTCAGCTGGCTTCACACACAGGAGTATTTCCCTAGCTTTTCAAACATCAGCATTTATGATACCTCCTGCATTATCCTTCAGATTTATAAATTACTGCCTATATGTCTGGGCGGTGAAGACATACGGGCAGTCCAACAAGGAAATGTTATTCCATAGGTCGGGGGTGTTCACCATTGATCCATGTTTGGATATGTATATTGCCTGTGAAGATGAGATAATCATTTCTCGTCTTGTTCATACCACTTCAAACACACTTATAGCGAGAGATGTAGCTTCCAGCATCTTTGAATGTCTAACATCAGCCTTAGAGAAAATAAGTGATCTGTATATTAGAACAAGTAGCGATCAGACTCAAATCAATGATACAACCTTTGTGACAAGAATATGTTGTAACTCACCAGATAACCCATGCTTCTTGCAAGTTAACGATCTTACTGACACAGACCAATTGTGGATATGTCCTTCACATGACATTGCGCATAGCATACACACAATCATGTCATGGATTGCAGAAAAGGTAGTACATGTTATTCAAAGTTTCGATTAGTGTGGACTGCAGTCAAAATATTGATGTTACATAAATACACATAGTTCGATACGGCATTTAAATTTTACATCGATAAACTTGTTTATTGTTTAGAATTATAAAAAATTAAACATTAAACACCAAGTAAAACTGTTTTGCCAGAGAAATAATGATATGTTTGTCAGCTAACCAAAAGATCACAATAACTTAAAGATAATAAGGATAATCAATGTAAACACCTTTGTTTTGCTGAAATGCTAGGAATTGTTTTCTTCAAGTGCTACGTTATCTGGCATGTCTATTAAATAGATACAAATTTGAAAAAATGAAAACGAATTTAAATACTGAAAGGATTAATTATTAATTTCAATACGGTATATACACTGATATATGCTATTAATAAATCTGAAGATCGTTTTTCAATTTTAATCCCATCCATTTGAGGATAATTAAGAAAAAAATAGTTTACTGTATAATATTTGTTTATATGTACCGAATTGATGCACAAAAAGTTTACTGTATATATGTTTATATTATGTATGTACCGATTTGATATAAAAAAAAATACCTTTCAATACAATTTACTTCCATTTTCTTCTCAGGATGAAGAGAATTGTAAACCAGGGTGTACAGGTATTGTACATGTTGTATTTATATTGTTGGATAACTTATTTTCTAGTTTGATGTCAAGTGCATACTTTTTTTTAAGTATAATTGATTTACGCACATTAGGAACCTTTGAACTATCTACATGTTTAAAATTGTAATACAAAAACATAGTTTCATATGACTATTGTATTTATCGATGGACATAATTTTTATTCAAATACTACAACATTTGGTATGATAGAACGAAATATGTTTTCTGATAACTAGATAAAGGACATATGTAATTTCGAAGAGTCTCATTTGCATTTTCTAAGTAAGTTCTGCATCAGTATTGACGCCATTAAATGAAAAAAAATCATAATTTCTCAAGTGAAACAATGATAAAGTTTGAATAAACTATGCTTTCAACTCCAATAAGCAAATTCAACCTTATATGGTAAATGATATGTTTTTTGCGTAACATTACTGGTCATATAGCTTGTAAAATGTTTGGACACTAAGGTGTCCTTGGCCAGCAAAGTTAAAGTTAAATATTAAAGATAAAGGTTAATCATGAGGAGTGTGGGGAGCTGTAATTCATCAAGTACTATCTAACAAATACCTGGGGCTACTGACTTGGACCATTGCAAAAATAGTTGGTAATATATAAACAAGACGATGTGATATGTTTGAAAATGAGACAACTTTCCATAAGAGATCAAATGAGACCAAAATTAAATTAGCCTTTTTTCAATCTGATAGGGATTGACTTCTCACTGGTGAAGATAAATTAAAAAAATATGTGAACATTTTCCGTCTCGTATGTTTCTGCCTAGTTGGAAGATAATATATACCATTTTAGTTTAAGTTTGGAAGCAATTATGTGATACACTTATGTATTCATTTTCCCTGTTTAATGTTGTTTGTATACATTATGTTCAGTTTCTGAATAGTGCAATTATATCACAGTAGTATGCATATGTTTATCCTTTTGGTGTTTTGGTGAGATGCACCTCTTCTAATAATTCAATGTCTATTTTGTGTTAATAAAACTATAAATATGCAGTATTTTCAATACAGTTACTAAAGAAGACTTCATGAGAGCGACACCAACAGACCTACACTTACGTCGCTTGTCATTATTATACAGTCCATTTGAAGCTAAAGAGATGGCAATACATCTTGGATTGTCGAACAGGGAAGTTGAAACCATATTGGAAACTGAAGATCGAAAGACTGCATGCTTTGAAATTTTAAGACAATGTCGAGACAGCATGGTGGTGACATTCAAAGACATCAAAGAGGCAATACAGATAATAGGAAAAACAAGTATCCACATACTGTGCAAGGTACATCTTTTATAATGAATCACAACATGTATAGTAGTGACAGTGTTTGTCTAATCAGTGCACTTTGTTTTAAGTGATTTGATAACAATTTTAGCCTGTATATATTAACCTATGACAAACAAATCCATAAGAAGTTATTATATCGCATATATTACGCATACAGACGGTACCGAAGTCAATATGATAAATATGAATGTAATTTCTAGATTATAATAGTATGCATCCTATTAAATATAATAGTATGCATCCTATTAAATTCATATTAAGGCTTTCAAATTAGACACAAGTAATCATTTTAATATGATATGAACAGATATCATACTTGATTGATAAATCTGCATAGATGCATTCAGGATATAAAGGGTTTTATAAAGTAAAACGTTACAGAGACAACAAGCAGAAACATTAATATTCTTTGAAAAACAGTTCTTAACTTTTTTCCGCGTGAATAGAAAAAGAAAACCCAGAATTACACGTTTTTGACAGACAAGTACAATTTGACATGTAAATTGCCAGAACTCAAGTATAATTTGTACACACCTTGATAATAGACAGCATTAAAATTACATAAAAGAAATTAGAAGAATGTGTTTGTCTTTATTCTGACTTTTATGTTTTTGATTAGTATTAAGCATGCCTATATCACATGCACTTTGACTGTTTTGTACATCAAAGTGTTTTCAATCATATAAGGACAGTTGTGTAAAAGGTATATTTTTTAATATTTCAGCTTGTAAAAGGCGAACCTATTTATTTTGGTAAGTTATGTGAATACAGCATATTCATTAGTTCCTTTATTAGTGTTATAAACATGAAACCATAAAAATACTGAACTCAGAGGAAGATTTAAATCGGAAAGTCCTTAATCAAAAGAAAACATTAAAAGCGTTAACACATCAGACGAATGGATAAGAACCAGTATATTCCTGACTTAGCAAAAGGTAAAATCCCAAAAATACTGAACTTAGATGAAAATCAACTCGGAAAGTCCATAATCACATGGCAAAATCAAATAACAAAACGTATCAAAAACGAATGGACAAGAACTGTCATATTCCTGACTTGATACAGGGATTTTCAAATGTAGAACATGTTGGATTGAACCTGGTTCTATAGCGCTAACCCTCTCACTTAAATGACAGTCTCATCAAATTCCGTTATATTTACATTGATGCGTTAAATAAACAGACACAATAAATAAAATAGTCAAAATTAGCATATAAAGCAACGCATTTATTTTATGTAGGAGATGGTGGGTAAAAATAGGTTGTATAGCTAGCTAAACCTTTTACTTTTTTGTAAAATGGTTATATTCATAGAGTTCCCGTTATATTAAGAATCAATGTTAAGATACATGTATGCGTAGATTATATTGCACCTTCTTTACATGTACTACTATGTAACAAAGGCATTTAAAAAGGTTCAATAAACAAGGGGAATTCGTCACATTTGTTTTTAAGTAATCAGTGATTTCAAATAATAAATAATAATATTTGAAATTACATAATTTACATTCAACAGGCTGTTTGTTGTTGAGATTACAATAACTGTGGTAGAGTGTTTAGCATTAATATTTATTTTCTTTTAGAATAATTAATATTAATAAGTAGTTTTATTATATGTTTATTAAGAGTTCATCAATTCTTCTATTCTCTTATATCTTCTTAGTACATTTCTACTCTATTTTTCTGGTTCATTAGTCAGTCAGTCATGTGTCATATTATCTTGTCTACTATTGGTCACAGTCATTAAGTTCATAGTTTTTGCCACTCTTTTTGATATACCTTGAGAGAAAGCTTTACATGTAACAGCCATATTTAAAATAGTTATATAGTTAAATATTCTGGACACTTATTCCATATTAATCAGGTCAGTTACTAATATTTCTAAGTCTTTAATATTTGCACAGTATTCCTTTAGTTTGAATCTGAGAGAAAATGTATTTTGAATAAGTCAGAATGATTGTGCATGGATGATAGATATTTTATTTTAAAGAAGTATTTTCATGAACTCAGAGCAATAATATATCATAGATATATTAATGATACATGTATTGGTACAGTTATTTTATTATTATAAAAGGTCCAAAGTAATGTTTGCTGAACATTAAACTTATTGTTTATATAAATGCTATGCTGATATAGTTAGTTCATTAGACTTATGTAGGTTATATTTGTATTTTTTAACAGGACCAGAATATCTTCATATTCTATTGATCTGGTGATGTTTCCAAATACGGAGATAGACCTTTGTACCATATACATGGTAAGATCAGTGTTACATGTATTTTTAGTTTACTGTATTGTCTGTGTTTGCCTATTTAATTTTAGTTCAGTATATGTAATAATTGACATACAGGTAACTACTATTCACAAGACACAAACAATACATATACTGAACTAAAATTAAATAGGCAAACACAGACAATACAGTAAACTAAAAATACATGTAACACTGATCTTACCATGTATATGGTACAAAGGTCTATCTCCGTATTTGGAAACATCACCAGATCAATAGAATATGAAGATATTCTGGTCCTGTTAAAAAATACAAATATAACCTACATAAGTCTAATGAACTAACTATATCAGCATAGCATTTATATAAACAATAAGTTTAATGTTCAGCAAACATTACTTTGGACCTTTTATAATAATAAAATAACTGTACCAATACATGTATCATTAATATATCTATGATATATTATTGCTCTGAGTTCATGAAAATACTTCTTTAAAATAAAATATCTATCATCCATGCACAATCATTCTGACTTATTCAAAATACATTTTCTCTCAGATTCAAACTAAAGGAATACTGTGCAAATATTAAAGACTTAGAAATATTAGTAACTGACCTGATTAATATGGAATAAGTGTCCAGAATATTTAACTATATAACTATTTTAAATATGGCTGTTACATGTAAAGCTTTCTCTCAAGGTATATCAAAAAGAGTGGCAAAAACTATGAACTTAATGACTGTGACCAATAGTAGACAAGATAATATGACACATGACTGACTGACTAATGAACCAGAAAAATAGAGTAGAAATGTACTAAGAAGATATAAGAGAATAGAAGAATTGATGAACTCTTAATAAACATATAATAAAACTACTTATTAATATTAATTATTCTAAAAGAAAATAAATATTAATGCTAAACACTCTACCACATAACACTCCAGACTTTTATTACACAAACAACATTACTAGCTCTGGTCAGTAGTGATCTGATTAAAAATATTGGCCATGGTTTGTCTGTTGGTATTTGAACGGTGATAAAATTTATACAATTTGTAAGTCTTCTATAGAATCACATGTAATGCATTTGTGTCCTTTGCTTCTATAAGACTTTCAAAATACATGCATCTCGTTTAGAGTGTGTTTAGACATAAAGTTGAAACATCTGTTATACGTTACAATTACTTTTTCGAATTGCTGTTCCAAATTTTTTTGAAATATTCGAAATATTCTACTAAAATTCTTAACATGTAGCACATATGTTTTTTCTATCTTTGAAAAACACAGACATGGAACCTGAGAAGTGGGATCTGGTGCCTACAGCAGAACACATTGACAGATTGGCTCCATTGATAGGGAAAAATTCCCTCCCGTTCCTAATAGAGCTTGGAATGGACTTTAATACCTGGGAACAGATCAGACGCAGACAAAATGAAAGAGATTGGGTTCGACTGAACCAGGATATCTTAGTAGAATGGAGATTCAAGTTTTGTAGGATGCACAATCTGAAACCAACTTTTTACGTTTTTATAATTTCCAAGATATTTGTGCGTCACTTTCGTGTTCTTTTCATCCTTATATGTACACAAGTACTCCATACTAATTTATCAAAACAAGCTTTGAAACATAAACACAAGACATTCGTATTTGTCTTTGATGATCTGGGTCTTTTTGTGTTTTGTTCTTGTTGATTATTATTAGAATTATGGAATATTTAAACGATAGAAACAATGATTCCGCAATATAAATGTATATACATGTTGAGAGGTTTTTATTGCAAAGGAATGTATAATGTTGTGTACAATTTAGTTGTTATATTTTGCTTTGTATTTTGTTAGTTAAATTGACAATTATTTGTTCTCAAGTAGTATCTCTTGTTTTCATTATTTTGTGTTAGATCCGTGTATCTTTTGTTTTTATCTTTTTATATATAAGCTCTAAGTTTCATACGGAAATGTATGGTTTACCAGCCAGCAAACAATCCATGCATCGTTGTTTTTGAAGTTAATATGCATATAACTTTATTTTTTCTGGAATATGTTTTACACAGGGGAAAGTCCTAAGATAGATTACTGGTTTCAAGCTGGTGACATCAATATGCTTATGTTCAAGTGAAGTATCATAAAATGTTGCGTTAAACAAATCAAGGTCACAAAACCGAAGGCGTACTTTACGTCCAATTTCCTCCCCTGGCGAACAACATCTCACCAGAGTCATGATTTCAAGGACTCATAACTGCTACCAGAGTCAACTGATCCCTCTTTTATTTCGGGGTATTCCTTTTTACAAACGTCTTCATGTACGTACTTAATATCTGCACAGGCTAAAGAAACTCTTGAATGTTGCGATGACAAACTGTTGCAGTAGTATGTTCAGGTCGAACTTCACTAGTATATATAGGCATAATTCATAAATGAAAACAAATAAACAGATAAATGCATCGAAAAGTATTTCATTTTTAACTACAAGGCTGCATAAAAATCTTTTGTGATTTTTCAATGGAGTTTTCGTAACAAGAAAAGAGCTGACGGACTATGATAACAGCAAACAGTTACGTGGGGTATGATATAAACTGAGGGGAATAATCCTGGTAGTTCTTCTTTTTGTAAATTTGATGTGTGAATGGGTATCAGTCTGAAAATTTGATACGCAAGACGCGCCTTTTGACTACATAAACTCATCAGTAACGTTCACATCAAAATAGTTAGAAAGCCAAACAAGTAAAAAGTTTAAACGTAAAAATGTAAACATTGCAACAGACCCCATGGTGTTGTAGCAGACCGAATTGTAAGATTGTGTGTAATTTATTTAGACAGTTTGTGTTTCTTTTTGTTGATTCTGTCGAAATATTAAGAAATGTACCCCATTTCATGTAGAATTATATTATTTGACTTATTATATAGATATAGATATAGCGTTATTAATATCATATATATCCAATTGCTTTATAATAAACACTTATGAATAAATGTGTGTGTTTCTTTGAGACGGGTCTAGATCACTCATCTGCTGATATGGCAACTTCTGATTTTGCACCATTAACCTGCCAATTTTACCCCTACGTAGAACAACTAAAGTTGCTTCCCTTTGTACATTAACGGGTTGTAAATTAAAAAATAATGCCATGTTACTTTATTAATTAAGTTAAATAACAGCTAGCATTAGTTATGTAAGATTGCAGGAAAGTATGATTTAAATGGTTTGTAAAATTTGAATTTACTTTTATGAGTTTTGTCTTTTTTATAGTATATAAAATATTGATTTGGGAAACAATAAATTGTATTAATCTTGCAACGATAAAAAACAAGTGAAATGAAATTATTTAAACTAAAAGGAGGAAATAGGTTATTTTTTTCTTAAAATTTGATTGTTTGGACACCACTAAAAGAAGTTTGCCACACAATTAATATAATTTTTCTATGATTTTATAATGAATGCAAAACGATGATTTGAGTAATTTACAAGATGTAAAAAGGGGGAGGATAGACATTATAAAATTTGACTTCGTTCACAGTGAACATGATTATCATGATAAATATAGGGTATCCTTACACTTTCAATGTAATCATGGTGTAAATGTTATCTTATTAAAACAAATTTTAAATATGTTTGATAAACGTCAATAACCTGAGACATATAATATGTCTCTGATTAGACAATAATCCAACAACACAAACAAATCTACATACGGCCTAAAAAGATTGAAATTCGCCTCGATTCTAGTTAGGTTGTGGAGTATTTCATTTTTGGGGAAATGTTTTTTGTTATCATATCAGTGTTTCTTTTTTTTAATGCTTCTAATTATGATTAGTGAAGTGGTGTATCTTGTGTTTTTCTGAATAAGTGATTTTTCTTGCTTAATGAAAAGAAAACGTAAAAAAATCCCGATGAGGAAAAAAACAACCAAAAAAAAAAAATTGGAACGATACATAGAAACTTGGATACACTTTCAATCATGACGAACATTGTTGGTATTAACGTCAGAAAAGCATTATCATATATGCTCTACTAGACTTTGATAATAATAAATACAAATTCAAAGTTGATGTGATAAAATCTGGAGCCTACATGGATATACGATTCGAACAATTCTCTTTTCAAGTTAGCTGTAGTCAAGTCCTACAGTTTCTCAAAATGAAATTGTCAACAGAGCTTTGAATGTAACGCGCGTAATTCTTCTCTGAAAATTCAATCTTTTAGTCGTGGATTATTTTTTTTTTATAATAGAAAGAATTGAAAATATCGTCACTCATTCAGCAAGCTGTTTTACTATAATTGAAAACAAATAAGATGCAAAATATATCATAGGGATATTCAAACTAACAAATCGAAAATAACTGACAACAACATGGAGAAAAGAAAAAATGACCAACAAACAAAAGTACACAAAACACACACATATAAAACTTAAGACTGATCAACACGAACCCCTCAAAACACTGAAATTGTTCCGTATTTAGAGTGCATTTCTTTCTAACAAAAACGATAAAAACGGTTAAGCGAGCACACGTTTATATCCTTTGTTTCTAACATACGTTTGCAAAGTTTGCATAAACTTTGACAAACTATAAAAATGCGTCTACAGTTTCACTGTTGACAAGCGGATGATGGTAACTGTAGTTTTTGTCTGAATAGAACTTATCACCCAGTTAGTAAAATTGTATAAGATACCGTGAAAAAACCCTTACAAGTGTTATTTCTAAGTGGTCTTGATTTATTTTCGATTGTCTTCTTACTAGACTATTTGTGGATATCCAGGTATATTTTTGTTGATCAATCTAGCTTTAGAGGCAGTTATTTCATTGTGCTTTAAATTCAAATAGAAAAAAATGCTCCTGCTCTATCTATATGTTCATTATATTTTATCCCATTATTCTCTTCTTTTCCCCCAATATTATTATCTATTCATTTTTGTCCATTCTGTCTTCTATTTCCATTATTTTCTGTTATATCAACAACCCATCCAGACCTTCATGCATGTGTATGACAGGCACCATTGTTTTTCTAATTAGAACGAGATTTACATTTTTGTCTTTAAGTTGTTGTTTACATATATTATTCTCTATTGTTATCCTATTGTTTGTAGTTCCCTTTTTTGTGTCAATTCTGTTGTCTTTGTCTATTATTCTCTAATATATATAAACATCCCATCCAGAACTTCATTCATATATATGACAGGTCAGGCATCGTTATTGGTGAGTTATATGAAAAATATTATGAACGAAAATTAAATCTTATTCTTTTAGCTTATAGTTTACATATTTATTTTTTATCTTTATTATAGTTTACATATTATTTAAATCTAAAGGAGATACTACAAAGCCAATTAAAAAATACTTACATTTTCAAAGTATTTATTCAAATAAATCCCGACAAAACAATTTAAATTATCTTAAAATGAGAAGAAAATAGCTGTAAATTAGATCTGTTTGTAAAACTACACATTTGTGGATATATGTTAATAAGTTTAAAAATGGTTGTGGAAGAACACAATGTTTTTTTTTTTGGTAATTTTTTTAAATTATATCAATAATAGTTTTTCTCTGAACAAAGGGAGGCAAATCAAATTTTCCAAAAAAGGTGCCGTATCGCCAGCTGATGGTGCTATATCAGCAGGTGCTCAATCAGCAGGTGAGTGATCAAGACCTTACTGGTTTCTTTGATTTCTAGCTCTTGGGTATTCATTATTTGTTAAATAGATGTGGGCCGCCCAGTGATAAAAGGACAAAGGCAATAAAAAAGAGGAAAGTAAGGATATCCTTGGTTTTAATTTAAGATGTTATTACTACATCGGGATCTCTTTCGCTTGTTGTGTTGTTTTATGGTTGTTCTAGATCTCATATTGAGATGTATCTAACCTAACATTAGCGTTTATGCAATGATGGTAATTGAAGGAGCAATGCTTGGCTAACACATAATGTCTTGAATTGTTAACAAATCATTTCATTATGATAAATGGACCACCGTTTGATTATTTATGTTTTGTTATAGCTCTTGAAGATGATAAAAATACGAGATTATCATAATTATCTAAGAGCAATGATGTACTGCCAATAAAAGCTCTAAACAGAAATAACTAAAACAGTAAAAATTTAAATCCCAAATATGTACCTTAGCTAAAAAAAATTGCTACCTTAGTTTGATATTAATAAGTATTAAAATTTGCTTTGTTTTTAAATGCAATATCAGTATTTAGTTCAAATATATAATCTTAAATCAATCCTAATTCTATCTTATTCATTCTTATGTGACGTCATTTTTCATTTTTTTATGATCTGTTTTACAAATTCAAATGACGTCATTTTTTCGTCATTTTTCAGTTTCAAATAGGACGTCACTGGTCGTAGAGGTTTAAACTTATTCGGATGTGTCTACTTTTGTGTTTCAAATGTCTGGTTATGTAAATGTATTTCAGTTGTTTCCTGTAATTAGTTAATACTTCAGTTTTATCATGTACATCTTTTGAATATTGATTTTATAACATTTACTGTTTGCAAAAGTATAAATTATTCTTAATTATGGGGATTTTCTGGTAACTAACAGAAAACCCTTGCCGTTTTTGGCACAACCTTTTTGATCTTTAGGTCCTCGATGCTGTTCAAGTTTGTACTCGTTTCGGCTTTCAAACTTTTTTATCTGGGCGTCACACGTAGGTCTTGTGTGGACAAAATACACTTCTGGCGTATTAAAATTTTGTTGGCTGTTGTTCGTGTGATTCTTTGTCAATTTTGTTCTCCAATTTACGTTGTGTCGTTTGTTCTCTCTTATTTTTGAGTGTAAATAAGACGTGTCACGGTAGTTGTCTATCCCAAATTCATGTATTTGGTTTTGATGTTATATATATATGTTATATTTGTTATTCTCGTGGGATTTTGTCTAAGTGTGTTACATTTTAGTGTTATGTCGTTGTTCTCCTCTTATATTTAATGCGTTTCCCTCGGTTTTAGTTTGTTACCCCGATTTTGTTTTTTGTCCATGGATTTATGAGTTTTGAACAGCGGTATACTACTGTTGCCTTTATTTAGTCGATCGTGTCCTAAAAATCCGATTACGTTATTTTGACAGAGTTTGAGTTTCCAAGGAGAATGAAACATGCATAGCAAGAAATACCGACACAACCAATTACGGCTGATGATATTTTCCAGTTTATTAATTACAAGAACGGACCTCGAATGGTATCTTCCTAATAAATAAACCACATCTTAACATTCGTAAAATGTTGAATAACAAAAGTACTAACTCTACAAAAATTTTCTAAGCTGAAAGTCACTTATCAATTAGCAAAATCAAAAGACCAAACGCATCAAACGAATGAAAAACTACTGTTATATTCCTGGCTTGATACAGCCATTTCATTCGGAGGAAAATACTTGATTCGAAATATTTTGTCACTTTTATTTCGTTTTATGAATCTACATTTTTATAAGTTATAAGGTCAGTGTGTCGTTGAGATGTCCCTTTGTTATCTCCTTCCCTTTTTATTTTAAGAAAACATACCAAATCAAAGATGCATATATCATTTTGAAAACCAGCAAATGTCCATAGCAATAAAATAAGATGTTTTCTTATAATACTAGTAGTACGTTCATTTTTGGATTTCTATTTAGATATACGAAGATGTGGTATGGGTGCAAATTAGACAACTCTCCATTCAAGTCACAATTTGTAATAGTAAACGATGGTAACTCAAATAACGGCCTTCAACATGCAGCCTTGTGAAGCTGGTTCGAGGCTGACTATTACACTGTGTTCATAGTCAGCGGGTGAGATCTGATTTAGTCGTCCAATCAAATACCGGTATTATACCACACTTCACATTGTAAACACGAGGTTTTATTTAATGCTACAATCTATGGCATGCTATCGCAAATCAGAAGGAATATACTTTTTCCTTATAGCAATTTTATGGAACATTGTCTTCACAGGTTGAAATGTATTGTCGAAACCATAGTTTTCAGTTCAATATTTTTTTCCTTTAAGTAATGTAAAAGATTATTTAGATTTAGAATAGGAATTTATTGTACGCAATAATTAATGCTTCTCTATGCATCAGGAGACATGCTGTTCTGTTTGTAAACATGTTCTGATAGTGTACATTGCTATGTACAATGTAACAAAGAATCGTCCTACAAAATTGGACCGTACTGGTTATTTGAATGTAGCGAAATACAAGTGGATTAGGTTTAGGAGCCTTGTATGTGTGTATGTGAACAGTAACCAGTATTTCGTGACTGCCACGAAAATACGGATATTGTTATTAAAAAAAGAATGTTTTAATATTTTGAAAAATATTTGATTTAAGAACAGTATTTCCTGTATCAGCTTTAATGCAAAGTGCCAATTCGTTTCCTTTACTTTAAATTGATAATAGTTTGGTTCTTTTGTATTTTCAAATATTTAGGGCTAACACGAGCATTATCACCGTGACATTTTCTGTAGACATTGGGTATCTAATGCAACAAAAATATCGTTAGGTCTAACACGAGCATTATCACCGTGACATTTTCTGTAGACATTGGGTATCTAACACAAGCATTATCACCGTGACATTTTCTGTAGACATATGGTATCTAATGCAACAAATATTTAGGTCTAACACAAGCATTATCACCGTGACATTTTCTGTAGACATATGGGTATCTAATGCAACAAATATTTAGGTCTAACACAAGCATTATCACCGTGACATTTTCTGTAGACATATGGGTATCTAATGCAACAAATATATCGTTTACCTTTGTTGCTATGTATCACATTTGTTATTGAAGATAACATGTGTTATTTTAGAAATTCTAATGTGACGTCACTTTTGGCGTTGCACTGGCCTTGACTAACAGGGCTATGTATTTTTGTGATGTATTCGTTTTTATTGTGTAGTTAGTCATCACTTCAGTTTAAGCATGTATATCTATTATATAGTCATTTTATAAAATTAACTGTTTGCAAAAGTATGAATTATTCTTAATAATAAGGATGGTCTTTATCACAGGCGGAAAACCCTGGCCGTATTGGTGACAACTTTTTGGAACTTTTGGTCCTAAGTGATCAATTACTTTGTACTTGGTTTTGGCTTTTAAACTTTTTTCATCTGAGCGTCTCTGGTCAGTCTTGTGCACGTCTGGCTTATTGAATGTATAACCTGGTACCTTTTTGTTGGCTATTAATCGTTTGTTTCTCTGTCCTATATTTTCTCCCATTTATTTATTGTAGTCCTGTCATGTAATGTTGTCATTGTAATGTTATAATTAACATTCCAATTAAAGCAGGAGGTTTGTTTGGCATGCCACAAAACTAGGTTCAACCAGGTTTTTCTTAAAATGTCTTGTACCAAGTCAGGAAAATGGCCATTGTTATGTTATAGTTCATTTCTGTGTGTTACATTTTAATGTTGTGTTTCTGTTGTGTCGAGGTTCTCTCATATTTGATGCGTTTCCATCAGTTTTAGTTTGTAACCCGGATTTGTTTTTTCCATATCGATCTAGGAATTTCAAACAGCGGTATACTACTGTTGCCTTTATTTATTCGTTAATTGTTTATTACATTAATGATTGAATGATCTTTATTCTGATAAGCCAAATGCATAGTTACAGAAAAGAAATATAACAATAAAAACAAATATTAAATAAATAAAAATATATTAAAATAGCATTTGCGAATATATAATTTAGTTTTGGAAGTAAATGAAGGTAACAGTAGTATGCGTTTTTCAAAATCGAGAGAAAACAAATCTGGGATACAAATTAAAACTAAAGTAAACACATCAACTATAAAAGGAAAACGACTAAACAAGAGAAACAGTGCTACAAAAAAAACAAAACGACAATGTAATTCACAAAGAGACGAACTATAACACAACAACTGCCATTTTAAGAAAATTGTGAGTTGAAATGGTTTTGCGTTTAGCCAAACCTTTTATGGCAATGTCGAAAATATAACACTTAAATGACAACATTACATGACAGGATTACAGTACAAATAAATGCAAGAACATTTAGGACAACGAAATACACAAGAAAACAACAGAAATTAACCAACAACAAAAAAGAACCGACAAGGACCGAAAAGAACTGAAAAAAGCATACATTGACTGTTGGTTGCTTTACGCCGCATTAATATCGCAGCGATAAAGAGCAATACATATATTTATAGTATTAACAATGTATATATAGACGAAATTGGTTTTTTTTTTAACAATTCCTCGTAATCAATGAACCCATAATTCAAACTTTTATTGTACATCTATCAGTTGTCTGTAGGGATATTTACCCACACAAAAAGTTATCAATATAACTTGGTTTGTAAGCAATATATTTTTAATATATGTAAGGATTACACTTGATAATTCCTAAAAAATGTGGGCAAAAGATATAAACAAACCTATACAACAGTGTTTAAACCAGGAGGATAGACATTCACAGAAATACATTTAATAAGTCTTCAGAGCTACTCAAGACAATAACAATCGAAACAAAGGAGTAAACAAAGACTCACAAAAGCCAAAGGACATTTACATCAACAGTTATAAATAATAATTAATAAACAACACGAACTCCACTAAAAACCGGGAGTGAAATAATGTGCTCCGGAAGGGTAAGCATTGCCTGCACCGTATACGGCCCTCGTCGTGTTATTTCTTTAAAGACAAAAGATACCAGAGAGACATTTAAACTGACAAGTCGAAAACAAACTGACAAACCCATGGCTATAAAGAGAAAGACCAAACAGACAATCAATAGTACACAATACACAAAATAGAAAACTAAACACTGAGCAGCACGAGCTCCATAAAAAAACAGGGGAATCGCATATGCTTATCAGATCAGCACCCACCGTGTTAACATAGATAATGCTAAAACTGCGAGTTGTTTTATTGCTGTGTTTTCAATGTTATTAATATGATGTTCTAATTACAATTATTTTTTTTTGTTATCATCAACTATATATATCATAATTCCTTCTACTGTCTTTTATATTTGACAAATAGCTCAGAAAATTTTTTACGTAGGACTGTGTTTGTTTGCTTTCCACAGTAACAAAATAACAATTATAATACTCGGCATATATTTTATCGGTGTTCATCGAAACCTAAGTTATGTTAATGGTTTGCCTTTATTCAACATTACTTCTTTTTCCACTGGCATTTTAAATGTACTGTACTCTATACCAGTTTGTTTTAATGAGAGCCGTGGTGTAATGGTTAGCGCATCGGACTACTAACGCAAAGGTTTCAGGTTCGATCCTAGTCCCGGTAAGAAAATTTCAATGACCATGATACAGACCACTTAGTGAAGTTGTGCAATGGAATGGAATGGTTGAAAATGACTTCTGTTATAATGGAAACTGAGAAAATATATATAAAATTAAAATACTAAATCTTTTATTATAAGAGCCAACCTAATGACAGTTTTTGCAAATGTTGGAAGTAGTGCCTTGAGGTACTTACAGTACTTAGCAATTGAAAACTGGCTGCCATTGCCATGGACACTGAAAAAAATGTAAACATTGGGCATGTTGGGAAAAAACATTAAAGCAGCATTTTTTTAAGGAATATAAGATAAAACTCAAAGATAATTCATGAATATGTGACATGGCATAACTCAATGTTGAAACTGTTGTTGGAATTTTCGAAATTGACACAGTTACCATGGAAACAGCAAAAATATCAAAAATTTTAAAATGCTCAAAACTTATTGAAATTTGATTTAAATTTAAACAGGCAAGTAACGATTGGACTTTTGAACTTTGAATTTCCAAAATGGCCGCCGTTGTCATGGAAACTTCAAAAATGTGAAACATTGAAAAATACCTCAAACTTCAGGAAATTTACAGGCAGATAGGTTGAGATGTTTTTTGTGTTTTGACTGTTTAAAAATTCTCAAAATGGTTGAAGTTTAGTGACAATGTGGTTTGGGTGCCATCTGCTATTGCTTGCAATGGCAAATCTAGTAATCTTTCTTATTTCTAAAAAGTTTTTTGTCCAGAATATTTCTCTGAATTATATGAACCAATGATGATAGAACTTTACCGTAATGTTAACCCCCATGTATAAATGTGTAATCGGGGGTTTGCATTTCCAAGATGGCTGCCATTGTCATTGAAACAGATAGAATGTGAAAAATCGGAAAGTCCTTCAAATTGAGTGAAATTTTGTGTAAATGTTACTTGAAGTGTGAAGACATGACATCCATCTTTGGAATTTTCAAAATGGCCACAGTTGTCACAGAAGCACTTCAAATTAGAATTTTTTTTAAATGCTTTAAATTTATTTTGATGCATATCATATTATTTTCATTCAATATACACAGATTTCGAAATGGCTGCCGTTAAGTGGCAATTGGCAGACCAGGTGACATCCGCTATTGCTCACAATGACAATTCTAATTAAATTTGCTCTCCTCCTAAATATATGTGAAATATTTGCCACTTGACAGTAAACAAAAACAAGATCAACTCATATATAAAATAATTCATCAAACTAAATAAATTATGTTTAATTGATAAAATCTCCCTCAAAATACCTTTACTGAACCGTTTACATCAACACACTACGTTTTATACATTTATCAACTGGCTTTGTTTTGTAATAGTTTTCTTACAATCTTGTCAAGTCCAACATAACTAAGATTATTTATATCTCTACTAATAACACGTAGTTGTAACACGTAAAACAACACGGCTAATACACCTCCCATGAATATTATAAACTCCATCCGGGTGAACATCTCATGACTCGTGGACGATATATCTGAAATTAGAACATTAAATATGTATATTAAAGTTTCTTTTATTCTGCATCAGTTTATCCCTTTCTGAACACATTGTATATTAAAACAAATATCAGGGTCACCGTGTTGTGAGTCTGATCTCAGTTCTTCATTGGTCAACATCCGACTATGACGTCGAGTTTTCTTGCTTTCCTCTGAATTTCTTATTGTGACGGCATGAAAAAAGGCGACCATGCCTATTGACGTCACATAGAAAAAACAGATCTATCGAAAAGAAGGAATAAGTTTGCTTGCATATTGTTAGAAAATCATTAGAGAAACAGATTCCACCACAAAACCTCGTTAAATTTTAAATATATATGTAAAACGCTCGGCGTGATTCGTGTTTTAAATTTAAAATATATAACTGTCTCGAATAGATAAATATCGTTCACATTCGATGCAGTGGTAGAATCTATGAGTGCATTTCGGCTGATAGATATAGGAAGATGTGGTGTGAGTGCCAATGAGACAACTCTCCATACAAATAACAATTTAAAAAGTAAACCATTATAGGTTAAAGTACGGCCTTCAACACGGAGCCTTAGCTCACACCGAACAACAAGCTATAAAGGGCCCCAAAATTACTAGTGTAAAACCATTCAAACGGGAAAACCAACGGTCTAATCTATATAAACAAAACGAGAAACGAGAAACACGTATATATTACATAAACAAACGACAACTACTGTACATCAGATTCCTGACTTAGGACAGGTGCAAACATTTGCAGCGGGATTAAACGTTTTAATGGATCCAAACCTTCTCCCTTTTTTTCTGAAACAATAGCATAACATCACAACAAAGAAAAACATACGATAAAATATCAATTGGCAGAACTGTAGACGTATTTCTTTCAAACATACGTTTGCAAAGTTAACATAAACTTTGACAAACTATGCACAAGCTAAAAATGCGTCTGCAGTTTGTCGTTTGTTAGTACAAACGCTTCATTTGTTTCTAACTTCAACCTGATTAAATGATGTATCTGTTTCTACGTATGTAAAAAGTATGTTTACCAACAACATGTGCATGCATTATTGAAAGTTCAAACAGGGTCAGTGAAGACTTATTAAACGATGTATTTGTTTCTAATTTTGTAGCGTTTAGAAAACAACTAAAAACGCGACACAACATTTACAAACTTTTGGTTAGAAAGAAATGCACTCTATATATATATTCTGATCATTTCTTTCTAACATACGTTTGCAAAGTTTACATAAACTTTGACAAACTATGCAAACACTAAAAATACGTCTACAGTTTGTCGTTCGTCGTTTGTTAGAACAAACGCTACATTTGTTTCTAAATTCAACCGGATTAAACTAGGTATTTGCTAATACGTTTGTCAATCGTCTGTTTACCAACAAGATGTGCATGCATTATTGAAAGTTCAAACAGGGTTAGTAAAAAAAGATTTCTACTTTTGTAGCGTTTAGAAAACAACAACAAACGCCACACAACGATTACAAAATTTTGGTTAGAAAGAAATGCACCCACGGATACGATATATCTAAAATTAGAACATAAAATATTTATACTCTAGGTATATTTAGGCATGGCATGGAGGATAAGTTCGTGAGGTTCTACGAATTAGCAAAAACAGTTAAACCAATGTCAATTACATATTTTGAGATCACCCCTAGTTTTGGTGGAGTTCATGTTTTTAAGTCTTCAATTTTTCTATGTTATGTTGTGTGTACTTTTGTTTATCTTTTTCTTTTAAGCCATGGCGTTGTCAGTTTATTTTGTTCTATGATAAAATTGATTATGGAAATGGGGAATATATATGTCAAAGAAACATCAACCCGATCAAAGAGCAGACCAAACTTTGCCAATACAAACAAAATAATATGACTGCATGTGCTCTCCAAGGGCCGTGGCAACATTATAAAAGCTAAAGAAAAACAAAATAATATGACTGCATGTGGTCTCCAAGGGCCATGGCAACATTATAAAAGCCAAAGAAAAACAATATAATATGACTGCATGTGCTCTCTAAGGGCCATGGCAACATTATAAAAGCCAAAGAAAAACAAAATAATATGACTGCATGTGTTCTCCAAGAACCATGGCAACATTATAAAAGCCAAAGAAAAACAAAATAATATGACTGCATGTGCTCTCCAAGGACCATGACAACATTATAAAAGGCAAAGAAAAACAAAATAATATGACTGTATGTGCTCTCCAAGGACCATGGCAACATTATAAAAGCCAAAGAAAAACAAAATAATATGACTGCATGTGCTCTCCAAGGACCATGGCAACATTATAAAAGCCAAAGAAAAACAAAATAATATGACTGTATGTGCTCTCAAAGCACCATGGCAACATTATAAAAGCCAAAGAAAAACAAAATAATATGACTGCATGTATTCTCCAAGGACCATGGCAACATTATAAAAGCCAAAGAAAAACAAAATAATATGACTGCATGTGCTCTCCAAGGACCATGGCAACATTATAAAAGCCAAAGAAAAACAAAATAATATGACTGCATGTGCTCTCCAAGGACCATGACAACATTATAAAAGCCAAACAAAAACAAAACAATATGACTGTGCTCCCCAAGGACCATGACAACATTATAAAAGCCAAAGAAAAACAAAATAATATGACTGTGCTCTCCAAGGACCATGACAACATTATAAAAGCCAAAGAAAAACAAAATAATATGACTGTGCTCTCCAAGGACCATGGCAACATTATAAAACCCAAAGAAAAACAAAATAATATGACTGAATGTGCTCTCCAAGGACCATGGCAATATTATAAAAGCCAAAGAAAAACAAAATAATATGACTGCATGTGCTCTCCAAGGACCATGGCAACATTATAAAAGCCAAAGAAAAACAAAATAATATGACTGCATGTGCTCTCCAAGGACCATGGCAACATTATAAAAGCAAAAAAAAAAAAAAAATAATATGACTGCATGTGCTCTCCAAGGACCATGACAACATTATAAAAGCCAAAGAAAAACAAAATAATATGACTGCATGTGCTCTCCAAGGACCATGGCAACATTATAAAAGCCAAAGAAAAACAAAATAATATGACTGCATGTGCTCCCCAAGGATTATGACAACATTATAAAAGCCAACGAAAAACAAAATAATATGACTGTGCTCCCCAAGGACCATGACAACATTATAAAAGCCAAAGAAAAACAAATTAATATGACTGTGCTCTCCAAGGACCATGACAACATTATAAAAGCCAAAGAAAAACAAAATAATATGACTGCATGTGCTCTCAGAGGACCATGACAACATTATAAAAGGCAAAGAAAAACAAAATAATATGACTGTATGTGCTCTCCAAGGACCATGGCAACATTATAAAAGCCAAAGAAAAACAAAATAATATGACTGCATGTGCTCTCCAAGGACCATGGCAACATTATAAAAGCCAAAGAAAAACAAAATAATATGACTGCATGTGCTCTCCAAGGACCATGGCAACATTATAAAAGCCAAAGAAAAACAAAATAATATGACTGCATGTGCTCTCCAAGGACCATGACAACATTATAAAAGCCAAACAAAAACAAAACAATATGACTGTGCTCCCCAAGGACCATGACAACATTATAAAAGCCAAAGAAAAACAAAATAATATGACTGTGCTCTCCAAGGACCATGACAACATTATAAAAGCCAAAGAAAAACAAAATAATATGACTGTGCTCTCCAAGGACCATGGCAACATTATAAAAGCCAAAGAAAAACAAAATAATATGACTGAATGTGCTCTCCAAGGACCATGGCAATATTATAAAAGCCAAAGAAAAACAAAATAATATGACTGCATGTGCTCTCCAAGGACCATGGCAACATTATAAAAGCCAAAGAAAAACAAAATAATATGACTGCATGTGCTCTCCAAGGACCATGACAACATTATAAAAGCCAAACAAAAACAAAACAATATGACTGTGCTCCCCAAGGACCATGACAACATTATAAAAGCCAAAGAAAAACAAAATAATATGACTGTGCTCTCCAAGGACCATGACAACATTATAAAAGCCAAAGAAAAACAAAATAATATGACTGTGCTCTCCAAGGACCATGGCAACATTATAAAACCCAAAGAAAAACAAAATAATATGACTGAATGTGCTCTCCAAGGACCATGGCAATATTATAAAAGCCAAAGAAAAACAAAATAATATGACTGCATGTGCTCTCCAAGGACCATGGCAACATTATAAAAGCCAAAGAAAAACAAAATAATATGACTGCATGTGCTCTCCAAGGACCATGGCAACATTATAAAAGCAAAAAAAAAAATAAAATAATATGACTGCATGTGCTCTCCAAGGACCATGACAACATTATAAAAGCCAAAGAAAAACAAAATAATATGACTGCATGTGCTCTCCAAGGACCATGGCAACATTATAAAAGCCAAAGAAAAACAAAATAATATGACTGCATGTGCTCCCCAAGGATTATGACAACATTATAAAAGCCAACGAAAAACAAAATAATATGACTGTGCTCCCCAAGGACCATGACAACATTATAAAAGCCAAAGAAAAACAAATTAATATGACTGTGCTCTCCAAGGACCATGACAACATTATAAAAGCCAAAGAAAAACAAAATAATATGACTGCATGTGCTCTCAGAGGACCATGACAACATTATAAAAGGCAAAGAAAAACAAAATAATATGACTGTATGTGCTCTCCAAGGACCATGGCAACATTATAAAAGCCAAAGAAAAACAAAATAATATGACTGCATGTGCTCTCCAAGGACCATGGCAACATTATAAAAGCCAAAGAAAAACAAAATAATATGACTGCATGTGCTCTCCAAGGACCATGGCAACATTATAAAAGCCAAAGAAAAACAAAATAATATGACTGCATGTGCTCTCCAAGGACCATGACAACATTATAAAAGCCAAACAAAAACAAAACAATATGACTGTGCTCCCCAAGGACCATGACAACATTATAAAAGCCAAAGAAAAACAAAATAATATGACTGTGCTCTCCAAGGACCATGACAACATTATAAAAGCCAAAGAAAAACAAAATAATATGACTGTGCTCTCCAAGGACCATGGCAACATTATAAAAGCCAAAGAAAAACAAAATAATATGACTGAATGTGCTCTCCAAGGACCATGGCAATATTATAAAAGCCAAAGAAAAACAAAATAATATGACTGCGTGTGCTCTCCAAGGACCATGGCAACATTATAAAAGCCAAAGAAAAACAAAATAATATGACTGCATGTGCTCTCCAAGGACCATGGCAACATTATAAAAGCAAAAAAAAAAACAAAATAATATGACTGCATGTGCTCTCCAAGGACCATGACAACATTATAAAAGCCAAAGAAAAACAAAATAATATGACTGCATGTGCTCTCCAAGGACCATGGCAACATTATAAAAGCCAAAGAAAAACAAAATAATATGACTGCATGTGCTCCCCAAGGATTATGACAACATTATAAAAGCCAACGAAAAACAAAATAATATGACTGTGCTCCCCAAGGACCATGACAACATTATAAAAGCCAAAGAAAAACAAATTAATATGACTGTGCTCTCCAAGGACCATGACAACATTATAAAAGCCAAAGAAAAACAAAATAATATGACTGCATGTGCTCTCAGAGGACCATGACAACATTATAAAAGGCAAAGAAAAACAAAATAATATGACTGTATGTGCTCTCCAAGGACCATGGCAACATTATAAAAGCCAAAGAAAAACAAAATAATATGACTGCATGTGCTCTCCAAGGACCATGGCAACATTATAAAAGCCAAAGAAAAACAAAATAATATGACTGCATGTGCTCTCCAAGGACCATGGCAACATTATAAAAGCCAAAGAAAAACAAAATAATATGACTGCATGTGCTCTCAGAGGACCATGACAACATTATAAAAGCCAAAGAAAAACAAAATAATATGACTGTATGTGCTCTCCAAGGACCATGGCAACATTATAAAAGCCAAAGAAAAACAAAATAATATGACTGCATGTGCTCTCCAAGGACCATGGCAACATTATAAAAGCCAAAGAAAAACAAAATAATATGACTGTATGTGCTCTCCAAGGACCATGGCAACATTATAAAAGCCGAAGAAAAACAAAATAATATGACTGCATGTGCTCTCCAAGGACCATGACAACATTATAAAAGCCAAAGAAAAACAAAATAATATGACTGCATGTGCTCTCCAAGGACCACGGCAACATTATAAAAGCCAAAGAAAAACAAAATAATATGACTGCATGTGCTCTCCAAGGACCATGACAACATTATAAAAGCCAAACAAAAACAAAACAATATGACTGTGCTCCCCAAGGACCATGACAACATTATAAAAGCCAAAGAAAAACAAAATAATATGACTGTGCTCTCCAAGGACCATGACAACATTATAAAAGCCAAAGAAAAACAAAATAATATGACTGTGCTCTCCAAGGACCATGGCAACATTATAAAAGCCAAAGAAAAACAAAATAATATGACTGAATGTGCTCTCCAAGGACCATGGCAATATTATAAAAGCCAAAGAAAAACAAAATAATATGACTGCATGTGCTCTCCAAGGACCATGGCAACATTATAAAAGCCAAAGAAAAACAAAATAATATGACTGCATGTGCTCTCCAAGGACCATGGCAACATTATAAAAGCCAAAAAACAAACAAAATAATATGACTGCATGTGCTCTCCAAGGACCATGACAACATTATAAAAGCCAAAGAAAAACAAAATAATATGACTGCATGTGCTCTCCAAGGACCATGGCAACATTATAAAAGCCAAAGAAAAACAAAATTATATGACTGCATGTGCTCCCCAAGGATTATGACAACATTATAAAAGCCAACGAAAAACAAAATAATATGACTGTGCTCCCCAAGGATTATGACAACATTATAAAAGCCAACGAAAAACAAAATAATATGACTGTGCTCTCCAAAGACCATGACAACATTATAAAAGCCAAAGAAAAACAAAATAACATGACTGTGCTCTTCAAGGACCATGGCAACATTGTAAAAGTCAAAGAAAAACAAATAATATAACTGAATTTGCTCTCCAAGGACCATGGCAACATTATAAAAGCAAAAGAAAAACAAAATAATATGACTGCATATGCTCTCCAAGGACCATGGCAACATTATAAAAGCCAAAGAAAAACAAAATAATATGACTGCATGTGCTCTCCAAGGACCATGGCAACATTATAAAAGCCAAAGAAAAACAAAATAATATGACTGCATGTGCTCTCCAAGGACCATGGCAACATTATAAAAGCCAAAGAAAAACAAAATAATATGACTGCATGTGCTCTCCAAGGACCATGGCAACATTATAAAAGCCAAAGAAAAACAAAATAATATGACTGCATGTGCTCTCAGAGGACCATGACAACATTATAAAAGGCAAAGAAAAACAAAATAATATGACTGTATGTGCTCTCCAAGGACCATGGCAACATTATAAAAGCCAAAGAAAAACAAAATAATATGACTGCATGTGCTCTCCAAGGACCATGGCAACATTATAAAAGCCAAAGAAAAACAAAATAATATGACTGTATGTGCTCTCCAAGGACCATGGCAACATTATAAAAGCCGAAGAAAAACAAAATAATATGACTGCATGTGCTCTCCAAGGACCATGACAACATTATAAAAGCCAAAGAAAAACAAAATAATATGACTGCATGTGCTCTCCAAGGACCACGGCAACATTATAAAAGCCAAAGAAAAACAAAATAATATGACTGCATGTGCTCTCCAAGGACCATGACAACATTATAAAAGCCAAACAAAAACAAAACAATATGACTGTGCTCCCCAAGGACCATGACAACATTATAAAAGCCAAAGAAAAACAAAATAATATGACTGTGCTCTCCAAGGACCATGACAACATTATAAAAGCCAAAGAAAAACAAAATAATATGACTGTGCTCTCCAAGGACCATGGCAACATTATAAAAGCCAAAGAAAAACAAAATAATATGACTGAATGTGCTCTCCAAGGACCATGGCAATATTATAAAAGCCAAAGAAAAACAAAATAATATGACTGCATGTGCTCTCCAAGGACCATGGCAACATTATAAAAGCCAAAGAAAAACAAAATAATATGACTGCATGTGCTCTCCAAGGACCATGGCAACATTATAAAAGCCAAAAAACAAACAAAATAATATGACTGCATGTGCTCTCCAAGGACCATGACAACATTATAAAAGCCAAAGAAAAACAAAATAATATGACTGCATGTGCTCTCCAAGGACCATGGCAACATTATAAAAGCCAAAGAAAAACAAAATTATATGACTGCATGTGCTCCCCAAGGATTATGACAACATTATAAAAGCCAACGAAAAACAAAATAATATGACTGTGCTCCCCAAGGATTATGACAACATTATAAAAGCCAACGAAAAACAAAATAATATGACTGTGCTCTCCAAAGACCATGACAACATTATAAAAGCCAAAGAAAAACAAAATAACATGACTGTGCTCTTCAAGGACCATGGCAACATTGTAAAAGTCAAAGAAAAACAAATAATATGACTGAATTTGCTCTCCAAGGACCATGGCAACATTATAAAAGCCAAAGAAAAATCAAAATAATATGACTGCATGTGCTCTCCAAGGACCATGGCAACATTATAAAAGCCAAAGAAAAACAAAATAATATGACTGCATGTGCTCTCCAAGGACCATGGCAACATTATAAAAGCCAAAGAAAAACAAAATAATATGACTGCATGTGCTCTCCAAGGACCATGGCAACATTATAAAAGCCAAAGAAAAACAAAATAGTATGACTGCATGTGCTCTCCAAGGACCATGACAACATTATAAAAGCCAAAGAAAAACAAAATAATATGACTGCATGTGCTCTCCAAGGACTATGGCAACATTATAAAAGCTAAAGAAAAACAAAATAATATGACTGCATGTGCTCTCCAAGGACCATGGCAACATTATAAAAGCCAAAGAAAAACAAAATAATATGACTGCATGTGCTCTCCAAGGACCATGGCAACATTATAAAAGCCAAAGAAAAACAAAATAATGTGACTGCATGTGCTCTCCAAGGACCATGGTAACATTATAAAAGCCAAAGAAAAACAAAAATACACAATGTTTGATTTAAGTCACAATTTATTTGGCAACACTCCTAGGATTTTTTGGTTCTTAATACTCTTCGACTTCGTACTGTATTTAGGCTGTTTCAACTTTTTTTTATTCAAGCGTCACTGGTGAGTATTTTGTAAACAAAACGCGCGTCTGGTTCAAATACAGAATTTCAATCCTGGTATCTATAATGAGTTTATTTTCAATGATATAACATAACTTTATAATATATGGGGTTTTTATAAATCATATCAGACTGATCTTAAAGGGAAGTAACTAAAAGAAAATAAATCAAAGTACGGAAAGTACTACATAAGAATAATGTTTCAGTTAAGGAAATGTGTTGATCGTGTTTTCCTATCAACGGTGACAAACCTGAATTGTAGTTCTCTAAATGTTGCGTACTGTGCTTTATAAAGATTTTTTTAGTTTTTTGGGTTGTAGCTGAAAATTAAAAAAACAAAAAATTCAATAAACAAGCATACAAAAACTAGAATACAACATTTGAATAGTTTTGTTTCTAAATTCTGCAGCATCAATAATTTGTGGGTTTTTTTTTGTATATTATAGACGTTAGCAAACGATTTCTTGGAATTTTAATTTACATCGAAATATTTTCGATTTCTTTATCTTGGCAGGACAATCAATTTGAAATTAAAAGTTTTTTTAAAATTTTTATTGTGGCAGGACAAGTGCCGTTTCTGACCTATAAATGGTGCTTTGGAATCGTCGTGTTGCTTCTGCACGTGCCAGATATATGCAGCAATCAAAACACAAGTACCAAATAAAACAGGAAGAATGTTTATAGATTCACTTTCTAGTATTTGATGCAATAGGTATCCCATCATAAGATACGCGGATGTCTCTAAAACTGTTTTCGTACACATCACGTGATTATATAATAAGTATAACACTGTCACAGAAGCTAAACCAGACATAGATGACACTAGCATAAACGTCCCCAAGTTAGATTTGTTCGTAAATTCTAAAACGGGTACAATCACAACAATAGTTCCGGCAAAGAATATACCAATAGCTCTCAGACGTAGTGTGACCTTGATGTTTTGATCTTTAAAATGTTTAAGGCATATCAGCTTCAACACAGTTGCAAAAACAAAGGAAAACGATAAGTAATCTATTCTCTTCATGGTGAAATCTTTATTGACACCAAGCGATACAAACAATGCGCCTAAAGACAGCAGGCCAGTGGTAACCATGGTGATATGTTGTATTCGAGCTCCTTTACAAATAACAAGACAGATCAGTACAATGATTGGTATAAGAGGTGGATATATGTCCGTCCCTCTGTCTACAAGAGGTACATTGTCGTAATATTTCAACAGACCACTTGATAGCACATGGAGGAAAAAGAAAATTGTAATCGCTTCGGAATTATCAACAATAATTCGGAACTCCTCTGTTTTGAACGCAACTAGAATGAATACCAGTTCAATGGCTGCTGAAGCCAGGAGACTTTTTATGGTCCATTTGTCCTCAAACAGATCCTCTCCTTCTATCAAACATTTAGTACCGTTCCATTGTAAAAATAAACTCCCAAATATTAGTCCGACTATTGCAAGTTGTTTCAATTTCGGTTCTTACTTCCTGAAAAACAATTGTAAAGAATATAGATTCATTAATTTGGAAAACTAACCCTTGTAATGCATCGGCAAAACATGTGTTCGAAAAGAAAAGACTAAAAAACAAACAAGTCAACTAAACCCTATATACATAAGAAACTTAAGAATGTGTAACTACACGAGCCCCACCTCATCCTGACGAGCGGGTTTGGAGAATTTATGCACATGATTAATTATTGTAGTAAGTTTAACTTAAAATTGACCATGACTTTCAATGTATATAAACATACGGAAGATTTAGTATGCAACTCTCCATCGAAGTCACGATCTGTTAAAGGTAACCATTATAGTATAAAGTACGGCCTTGAACATGGAGCCTTGGCTCATACCAAACAGCAAGCTATAAGTTTTTTTTTGTGGTGATTTATATTTTCTAGTTGAATCAAGTTTTTACTTTTACTGCCACTGTACGGGTTTTTTTCTTCGTGTGCACAATACAAATTGTAGCAATGTCCAATTTAGTAAATAAACATGTAAAGTGTTATTACCAAACCAAAATTAGTTTAACAGTAAGGGTACAGAAACAATGTTTGAAAAATGGTGACTAAGTTAAACAAAGTGTTTGCGATATACCCTGCCTCTAACACATGTAACAGTGACGAATATTCATACCAACATACATCTACTCTTTTGTCGGGTTGTTGTCTCTTTGACATATTCACTATTTCCATTCTTAATTCATAATTATCAAGTTTCATATTCGAACTCCAAGGTGTTTTAAAGGTAGAAAACACATGTTTTGACGGATTGACTGACAGATGGACGGACGGATTCCTTAACGGAGACATGGGCGGATGAATAGACACGCTGATTAATGTAAACACTGACAGACACATGGACGGATTCCTTAACGGAGACATGGACGGATGGATAGACACGCTGATTAATGTAAACACTGACAGACGGACGGACAGATTCCTTAACGGACACATGGACGGATGGATAGACACGCTGATTAATGTAAACACTGACAAACGGACGGACGGATTCCTTAACAGACACATGGACGGATGGATAGACACGCTGATTAATGTAAACACTGACAGACAGACGGACGGATTCCTTAACAGACACATGGACGGATGGATAGACACTGATTAATGTAAACACTGACAGACGGACGGACGGATTCCTTAACAGACACATGGACGGATGGATAGACACGCTGATTAATGTAAACACTGACAGACGGACGGACGGATTCCTTAACAGACACATGGACGGACGGATTCCTTAACAGACACATGGACGGATGGATAGACACTGATTAATGTAAACACTGACAGACGGTCGGGCGGATTCATTAAAAGACACATGGACGGATGGATAGACACGCTGATTAATGTAAACACTGACAGACGGACGGACGGATTCCTTAACGGACACATGGACGGATGGATAGACACGCTGATTGGTTTTTTTTTCAAATTCAATTACATGTTTGTTAATTTTAAAAGCATGCTTTATTTCTATTTTTCGAGAAGTAAAAAAATCATCAAAGTGGATTGTTGTACAGTGAATCTTAGTCATTTCGTACCAAAACCATTTCGTACCATATGGAAGAATTAAAATGTATACTATTTCGTACCATATGGAAGATTTAAAATGTATACCATTTCGTACCATATGGAAGAATTAAAATGTAAACCATTTCGTACCATATAAAAGAATTAAAATGTATACCATTTCGTACCATATAGAAGAATCAAAATGTATACCATTTCGTACCATATGGAAGAATTAAAATGTAAACCATTTCGTACCATATAAAAGAATTAAAATGTAAACCATTGCGTACCATATAAAAAAATTAAAAAGTAAACCATTTCGTACCATATAAAAGAATTCAAATGTAAACCATTTCGTACCATATAAAAGAATTAAAATGTAAACCATTGCGTACTATGCATATGGAACATTATACCATTTCGTACCAAATGGAAGAATTATAATGTTTACCCTTTCGTATCATTTTTGAGAATGTAAGGTATATCATTTCGTTGCATATGTAAAGATAATAATGCGGGACATTTCATACCAAAATGCATTGTAAGCTATTTTTGAAATTAGTTATACTTGTTGGTACGAAATGCTACAGCCATTTTTTCCATATACGGTATGAAATTGGTCATTATGGTACGAAATAGTTTCTTACGCTACAAAATAATCTATGGTCATGGAAGGAAATGACAAGTTCCTGGTGCGAAATTTTTATTTTCAGGTACGAAATGGCAATGGTACGAAATGGTTATGGTACCAAATGAATCATTCTCATATCACGAATTTGTAAAAGTGTGCAATATAGCAACCTTCAAATCCACTATAATCAATTAATACTTGCACCACTATCATATTGCTGACCAATATCAGCCCTCTGTATACACATTTAATTCTCGAATGTATACGCTATCGTTTATAGTTTGATACTTGCATCACTCAGGGCATCAAATATAGTTAACTAATATCAGCCCTCCATACATTTATCTAAAACCGCGAATGAATACGATATCGTTTATAGTTTGATATTTTCATCCGGGCATCAAATATAGTTAACTTATATCAGCCCTCCATACATTTATCTAAAACCGCGAATGTTAGGATATCGATTTTAATTTAATACTTACATAATAAACGTTGGTTCTTGTTTCATACCGTTCCCTTATTTTCCACAAAAATGAATGCTTAAACCCATTGATCTCTTATATCTACAATAAATAAAATACATACATTGACGTATAGCTATCAACAAAAATAGTGGATATTATAAAAAAGATCAATGCCTTTGATAAAACAAGGTTTTAAATATTTTATTTTGTTTTCTTTAAACGTTACAACAGATTTACATGTAATTTATTTAATGGATTCACTTTGTAAAATTTTCAAGGATTTAAACTTGATTTGAACATAACATCTATTTATACCATACATTAACCAAATAAAACTCTAAGGGTATTTTACAAGTATCAAAAAAAAAATTAAAAGTTTCGCTCATTCCCATATTTTCTATATTCCTAGGTCCTGAAGTTTTCTGTATTTTAATATAGTTCGTGTTTCCCCATTTCCAAATATCTTGAGGCTTGTCCCCCCTTTCCCATTCCAAAATTATGATATACTAGTATGTAGCTGTTTACATTAGAACTATTAATCATATATCATATGCACAAAAAGAAATGTCATAAGATGTTAGAACGTTTCCGTGATTATTTCCTCACCATATGCTATTACATGTATTAGATAGACAGTGTTCAGTGTTAATATCAATCAACCACTATCACAGTTACGATTATCTTCTCAGTTTCTACTACCGAAATTACGATAATCACTTTTTAGAATTACGATTATCATCCCGAATTTTTCGACGGGAATATTTAGGCGCTTAGACAATTATAGTGCACCGTTACGATTCAAATATGATGTAATGGTATAGAAAAACCTTGCAACTGAGTAACTATTGACAAAAAACATGCTACATTTGAGAAAAATGACTGAAATATAATATCTATTTCTGCTGTCGCCATATTGGGATCGTCGTAATTCCAGTTACGGTTATCAGTTTAACACCAGTGATTATCATGTTGTTCAACTTGTCGTAAAATATTGTTGAACAACAGAAAATGAACGACTCGTTATGTCATTAAATATAATCAATGGTTTAAATAATGACAAGATGAACAACAGAGCCCAGGTAGAACGTTTAAAAGATTTATTGAATGTTTGTTGTACAACGTCCAGTAGCAAATATTACATTATAACATATATATAGTATAAGACAATAACACATTACTTAACAGCCGTTGCATAAGTAAGGTTGCACACAGACAGAGATAAAGAAAGGTTAGGAAGTAAGGACTGCTACTGAAAAATGAAGGTGGATGCATGTTATAAGGGGGTGTGACGGGGAAAATTTGACTTGACACATGGTATTTTGGAGTATGAAATTTTTTGCAAAGGAATCATGTATTTTAAAGTGCATTGAGAGTAGCTTCATGTGGCACCGTTTTATTGTGAGAGAAAAAAAACATGGATAGTACGCACCAGACCAAATCCTTAGTCTGAAAGCAGCGCTCTTGCAAAAAGAAGCGAACGACGATCTTTGTGTTTCAACAAGTTAGACGATCTCGTCTGAAGCCTCGCACTAAAGACAGTTTTCTTACGGGATAAGCCAGAAGATCAACTCGTTTGTAAACGTCCTCATTTGTCCAGACACTTAAGATGCACCGACCATTCATTTGTTGTGGGATAAGCCAGGAGATCAACTCGTTTGTTAACGTCCTCATTCGTTCAGACGCTTAAGATGAACCGACCATTCATATGTTGTGGGATAAGCCAGGAGATCAACTCGTTTGTTAACGTCCTCATTTGTCCAGACACTTAAGATGCACCGACCATTCATTTGTTGTGGGATAAGCCAGGAGATCAACTCGTTTGTTAACGCCCACATTCATACAGACGCTTAAGATTTCAAAGTCTTTCTAGGGAGGATATTCACTTCTTTTAATTTTGGTCTTTTATCTATTGTTAACAAATTGATTTAAACAAAATATAAAAAAAATGTCGTCGGCAAATGAATTCGTCATTTTATTCATCTTTCAGTCATGGATTTTGGAGATTTTTTATAAATTTGTCACTTAGTCACAATAAATTCTCAAGTAAGATGATAAAACTTTTACAAACGTACAGACAGATGTTCTTTTAATTTAAATCTTGCATGCAGATTTCGTGTTGTTTTTATTTTTTGTACCTCTTTAGCAGTACAATGAAAATATACAGTTCGCCAAAAGTTTTGCACCACCTAAATATAACTGGCAATATTTTTGTAACTACTAGTATTGCGAAAAAGGGATTTGGTGCTTAGAAACATTGTAACCCCTCATGTTGATAATCACCCACATGTGTCAAGACCCTTGTACATGGACGACAACGCTAGACAACACATGGCAATGATTGTAACCGAATACCAAAAGGTAGAAGACATTGACAATAACTTTTGGCCTTCAATGTCTCCAGATATGAACCCTCTCGAGCCTATGACTGTGATTTGACCTATAATGGATATTTACAAATTGTGACTTGGATGGAAGGTTGTATCAATGGCACTCACACAACATCTTCATAAGTTAAGTAATGTTTATTTCAAAACATGTTTCGAATATTCCATTGTTATTCAGTCTTGGACAAACTTATGCATTCGATCTACATGCAGCTATATTTGTAAAAAGCTAATTCTCATGATATATGAGAAACGATTCGGGGTATACCTTAATTATAGAGAGGATACCAAGGGAGAAATCATTAATAAACACAATCGTAAAAAACAAAAACAACAAAAACAATGCAGAGAAAAGACAAGACCTCAATATATGTTCTTAAAAGTTTTTCTGGGAATGATACGCAATGCGTTATACTAAAATTAAACTATAATTAAACATTAAATTCCCTAAACCTATACAATGAGGCACTTTGATTTAGAAAAAAGAAAAAAAAAGCAATATCAAACCTCAGAAAACTGACCTTCGAAGGGTCAATTTACAGTTATGGTATCTTTTTAAAGACATTGTAGCGGTGAAATACCCTCTCGTTTTGAAAAAGGCAGTGGATATTTTGCCGGCTCCGGCAAAATATCTTCTTAGGGGCTATTTTACCGGCTCCGGCAAAATAGATATCTTTATAGAGTGTTGATATTTTGCCGGTCTTGCTACGGATTTTTAATCGGACTATTTGAAATACAAATTTTATTGAAGTTATTTAAACACAGAATTGTTGTTATCAAACAAACTTGAATTAAAGTTCGACTCATATGAATATAATGAGCAGCTACAGCAGGTTTTGGAAAATTCATGCCTGTGATAAGACAATACTTCTTTTTTTGAAAATTTCAGAGTTTTGTAAACAGGAAATTTATTAAAATGACCACATTATTGATATACATGTCAACACCGAAATGCTGACTTTAAGGATGGTGATACCCTCGGGGACGAAACGTCCACCAGCAGTGGCATCGACCCAGTGGTGTAAATAGTTATGAAAGGTATTATGATTATAATTTAGTACGCCAGACACGTGTTTAGTCTAGATAAGACTCATCAGTGACGCTCATATATAAATATTTATAAAGCCAAACAAGTACAAAGTTGTACAGCATTGAGGATCTAAAACTCTAAAACGTTTTGCCAAATACTGGTAAGGTAATCTATTCCTGGGAGAAGAAATCCTTAGTTTTTCGAAAAATTCATAGTTTTGTAAACAGGAAATTTATAAAAATGACCACATTGTTGAAATTCATATCAACACCGAAAGGTACTCTCGCGCTGATGATACCCTCGT
Organism: Mytilus edulis; assembly: GCF_963676685.1. Classification (NCBI taxonomy): domain Eukaryota; kingdom Metazoa; phylum Mollusca; class Bivalvia; order Mytilida; family Mytilidae; genus Mytilus; species Mytilus edulis. The sequence goes on along the minus strand of NC_092357.1, from coordinate 2,327,721 downwards.
GGACGAAACGTCCACCAGCAGTGACATCGACCCAGTGGTGTAAATAGTTATGAAAGGTATCAGAATTATAATTTAGTACGTCAGACGCGCGTATCGTCTACGTTAAACTCGTCAGTGACGCTCATATCAAAATAAATACAAAGTTGAAGAGCATTGAGGATCCAAAATTCCCCAAAATTGTGCCAAATACGGTTAATTATAAGGTAACCTATAATATATAAATACAATATCTATAATAACAAACATTACTCTAAGCGCTTCACATTTAAAAACATATAAAAAACAAAAAAATACATAAAACATAGATTACAAAACACTATCTTAAAAGAATCAAACAAGCATATAAAAATGTATAAGATACTTAAAAAAAAAAAAGAAATAAAAAAAAAAAACGAAAAATGCATGTACCCTAAAATATATACAAAACTGTCTAAAACTAATGCAGTCAATTAAAAGTATATAAAATCAACAAGAAATCTTTAAAAGCAGTCCGAAATACAATGAGTCTTGAGTTGCTTTTCAAAAACATCTAAAGAATTTACACTCCGTAGAGACGATAACAAATTGTTCCATAGTATTGGTGCAGCCTTGTCAAAACGCCTCTCACCGTAGCTTTTCATTAGAACGTCATTTGGAGGATGTAGGAGCATACTATTTTCCGACCTGAGGGATCTACTTGGCTTGTATGGCGTAATTAAATTTTGAAGGTAACTAGGAGCCTTGCCTTGCTGTGCTTTGTACACATATAAAAGAAGTTTATATTGGCAACGGTAATGTATGGGTAGCCAGTGTAACGATATTAAAACAGGCGTAATTGAGTCAAATTTCCTTTTTCGTGTTATCAAACGTGCTGCTGTGTTTTGGACCCGCTGCAATTTACTGATAATGTTGGTGTTAGTACCGTACAACAATGCATTGCCATAGTCCAGCCTTGATGTTACTAGGGAACACACTAGTGTTTTCCAGGCTTCAACTGAAATTAAATATCGAATTCGACCAATATTCCAAATTCGGTAAAAACAAGCCTTTGTGATCGACTGTTCCATCAATGTCAGACGAAAATCTGAAAGATGCTTCAATTGATGTTTTGGTGTAAAGAAAACTAATTCTGTCTTGTTTCATTAAGTTTCGGCATGTTGGCACTCATCCAATCACCGATATCAGATAAACATTTTTCAAGGCGTTTGGACAGATCGCACCAGTCTCCTTTCGGTCTAAGAATTTGATAAATCTGAGTATCGTCTGCGTACGAATGGTATGACATTCCATGGCGCCTACAAATTTCGCCTACTGGTTTTGCAAAAATACTATATAGTTTCGGCCCTAAGACCGAACCCTGCGGTACACCAAAATCGAGTTTGATATTGTCAGATTGTACTGATCATATAGCAATACGTTGAGTCCTGTTCATAAGAAACGATTGTAAACATAGCAAAGCATCTCCGGGAACGCCAAAAGAATTTCCAAACGATCAAAAAGAATCTGATGGTCGATGGTATCAAAAGCGGCCGATAGATCGGGCATGAGCAAAACGGCACAACAGTTATTATCTTATGCATAGGCAATATCGTGATTAACACGTAAGAGAGCAGTTTCCGTGGAATGACATGTACGGTAGGCTGACTGAACACTATTATGTAGAGAATGTAAACTCATGTGATTTTCCAGTCGAATGTCGACAACCTTTTCCAGTGTCTTTGAAATGAAAGGTAAGTTGGAGACCGGTCGGTAGTTTTTGAGCACCTCTTTATCTAGACTTGGTTTTCTTAAGTAATGGTCTCATAACAGCTTGTTTGAACGACAGTGGTACACATTGTCCTGATAGCGACCTGTTGACTATATCTGTGATTGACGGCAACAAATAATCCACACAAGGCTGAAGAAGTTTTGTTGGTAACGGATCAAGTTCGCAAGACTTTGTTGGAGCAGCCAAGATAATTTTACGAAGTTCGTCATTTGAAACTGGCGATAAAGATCTTAATGGTTCACCTTCGAATTTTATATCAGCTCTCATTGTATCACGGTTGTAACTTGATGCATCATTCTTAGCCGTGAGATTGTCACGAATGGCACTTATTTTTCCAATAGAAAATTTACAACATTTGTCAGCCAGAACTTTTTCATAATTATTCAAAGGTAGTATGATTTCTCGCCTATTTCCCATTAATTCATTTGTCAAACGATGCAATTGCTTTTGATCATGTTCTATCTCGGATATTTTTGTTGAAAAATAGTACTTCTTGGATTTAAGGAGAAGCTTGCTTGCTTTCAGACAGGTATCTCGAAATATTTGACGATGAACTGTCAAATTTGATTTCCGCATTCGTCGTTCTGCTTTTCGACGATCTCTCTTAGCAAAGCGAAGTTCGTCTGTATACCACTCAGTATTAGGACGCATTATGAATTTTCTCGACTTTAATGGTGCATGTCTATCGACGATTGAACTAAGCTCAGTGTTATACAGGTTTACTATATTTTCAACCGACCCTTCACGATTTTGAACTATTTTATAGCTGTTTAAATCTTGTATGAAGTCAGTTGATTTGATGTCACTTAATTTGCGAGAAGACACGGTATGTGGTTGTTTCGGGGACTTTGAGATTTTCAATGATGTAAACAAAGCAAGGTGATCACCAGAAAGATTACCATTCTGATCGAAGAGACATGGGTCCTTAATGAAATGAGATGTTTGCAAAATTATGCTGTTGTCTCTTGTTATAACGACATCAAGTGTGTGACCCTTATTGTGTGTTGGTCCATGGACATGTTGTACCAGTCCATGGTCGAGAATAGTTTCATTGAATTTCCGAGTATCACTCGCATTCACATTATCTAGGTGAAAGTTAAGATCGCCCGTTATAAGCAACTCGTTTGGTATGACAAACAGCCGATCTAGGAACTCGGACCATTCCTCAAAGAATGAGATGTTTTTCAGTTTATTTGTCCGAGATGGAGGAGGACGGTAGATGACGCATAGTCGGAAATGTTGTGATTTAACTACTACATTGCATTCTAGCAATTCAAAATGTGAGAAGGTTTGTGCGTGTTTAGACCGCTTAATCTCAATATTTGATTTGTGGATAACAGCTACACCACCACCTGTCTTTCCTTTATCGAAATTTGGGGGATACTGTATTAATTTTCCAATTTCGGATACAACTTGTTTGTCAATTGAAATTCCTAGCCAGGTTTCAGTCAGTGCTAGTATATCTGCATTATTTGAAAGCATAAAATCACAAATCGAAGTCGATTTGTTCTTTACAGATCTTGCGTTTAGTGAAATGAGAGAAATTCATCAATGATTTGCCTGAAAGCTGCTCGCGGCTATGCCTGAGATATACTAATACTAATACTTTTAGTCTAGTCAATGTAAAAATTAACCTCAAACTAATTGCATCACAAGATTTTTTTGTTGTAAATCATTGTGTTGTACTTGAAAAAGGACATAATGAAAATATACAAAAATATGTTTTGCGGAACAAATTAAAAAATCGGAAATAAAATGTACAAAATAACGTCGAGTATTTTTGTCAAGACCGTCCACCATGCACAGTTAAAGATGACGTCATGTAAATGGGATATGAAGTAAACAATGTTGAACCTCTCAATTTCAACAGAGAATGGTATGTATATCAAATGATAACTTAGATATTATAATTGTTGTAAATCTGAAATCAGTACACACTCAATTATTCCAAATATATGTGTAACTTTATTCAAAACAAAGACATTCTACTCCGCGAATTTTGATTATCTCCCTTTGATATTTGAAACTTTGTTTTCATAGATACAGCCGTAAATAAAATGAACTGCTATGTTTTTTAAGTAATATATAAAACTAGAAATTGAAAAACAAAAACTAAATACATTACAAAGAACGCATTAAAATCCGATAAAACTGTTTTACCCTAACGTCCTCTATTCGGGGGAAAAAAGTATGAAGCGCCAGATTAACAAAAACATGTCATTATTTCGATATTATGCTATAAATTCAGAAAAACCCCCCAAGAAAAACGATATAACTTTCAAAATGAAATAACTTTTTAACAGTTTTTGAGAGAAATATATTTAAAAATAGAAATGGGTAAATATCATTAATTCGTAGCGAAAATGACTGATATGGATTTTCTATAAATCATGTTTTATCATTAGCAAAATACGGTTAGATGGAACTAACAATTTAGTATTTCAATTTAATTTCTAAAAAATACAGCACAGCTTTGATTGTATATTAGTATTATATACAAGAATCTGCATAATTTGTGACAATCATAAAACATATATTCATGAGTTTCGTTATATTTTGTAGGTTGCTGAAATTAAGACAACATGGATACTTGCATAATAAGTAATGATGATATACAAAATGGAAGCAAGACTGTTGAAATGCGAGAAAAGGGCAGTATTGGAATAAATAATGCAAGTATAGAAAGAGGAGACACTGTTGTTACCAGGTCAGGTCCGCTTGTGCATTTACACTGCAGACATTCTTACGTAAATCCACTCGTCATCAAAGGATTAAAAAATTACAAAAAGTAGGATTCGACTTTCAAACGAAAAAAAACCCCATCAAAATCTTTAAATTTTGATTTTTTTCCCGGTTTTAGCTGTTTTTATGGTGTTTTCACTATAACAATGATAATATATAAACAAATTGTTTGTAGATAAATGTCTTACAATCTTTAAATAATTCTGCATTCTAGAGAAAAAAGAATCAGTACAGTATTATAAAAAAAACAATGATTTTTAGAGTTTTCCCAATTTTCCGCAGTTTTACTTTCAAAATCTCATTTTTTACCCCAAAATGACCCTTTTCCGCAAAATATATTTTTTGTATATTTTTAGTATATGATGTATATGTATATAAACTTAGGTTTTTACTATTAACATGATTTGTTGCAATTAGTTTGAGGTTGACCCTTATTTTGAACAGATTGACTGGAATATTTTGTTTGTGTTGAAGATGAATCCAAAAATTCTTTATTGTTATAGAAAGAATGGGACACTATCTGATTTCAGTACTTTTTATAAATCAAGATTAGATGTTTTTCATAAAAGTAAAAGAAAATAAGGGGGAAAAAATACAAAAAAGTTGTTCGAATTGTTTAAAACAGAGACATACATGTATAAACATATCTCTGTCTAAAATTATCAATATTTCTTATTTTCTAAAAAAAAAATCCCAATGTTAGATATATTTTCTTTTTTATTTTAAGGCCTCGACATAATTGTGCTTAAAGAATTTTAAGAATAATAAGAATACAATACTGTGAAATATCGAAAACAAGACTCCGAAGTTTTCAATAAATTATACTCTAACTTTTATTCACAGTACGTTTGATACCCCCACTCTTGTTTCAAATTTTTAAGAATTAAAAATTAAGACTTGAGTTAATGTCAGCCGACTTTATGTGCATGTTTTATGACAAGTTTGAAATACATGTAATTCATCATATGTTTGATTACATATTCATACAGTCTTGTAATTATAAACCTTCCCTGATTAATTATCATGTTTGAAACAGAAAGAAATGTTTAAAAGTGCAACACACGGTATTCGAGACAAAAAAAATCAATTGTCTTACCCTTTTAAAGCTCAAATGAATCAATTCAAACATACAGTATTTGCAAAAGTAGTAAAAGGGGTTGGGCACAAGTTATAGTACCATTAGTTACGTACTCTCCCTGTGGGTCTCAGTCAACATATACAGAAATCTTGGTGAGAATTTAGTCTTAAATGGATGATTGTTTTTTTATGAATGATAGTGGCTTTGAACTAGCTGTCAGTAACTTTGAGTACTCTAAGATCTGTAACTAATGTCTTTTTGTTGTTAAGATATACCCGTCAACGTCCACTCTGTGTTTTTGTTATATGCATTTCTATTTGTACTCATCTGATGAGTTAAATCTATTTCAACTGATTTGAATAGTTTGATTTTATGTTGTACTGTCACGCTACTGTCCCAGGTTAGAGGAAGGGTTGTAATTTGTCTTTATTGATTAAGAATGTTGTTTTAACTATTGTTTCAAATAACCCATATTTCTTCTTTTTTTTAAATAATGCAATGTTGTTTGCAATAATTTATTTCAAAGTCCTTAAGATACGATTTGTTTCTATAAATTTACATCATATAGAAATAATGAACAGCCATATACTTCCAGTATTTTCTTTACATCAGGATTGGTTGTTTTTCATGAAATATGCTGAAATTTATGGGAAAATACTTTTTTCGTGTTGCTTAAAAATAAAATTTGTATATCAGAAATAATGCAAAGTCAATTGCAATCAGTCATCATGAATACATTAAGATACGTACATTGTGTATAAGATGTGAATAATTGAAGGATGAATATGAATACACTGTTGGTTTTTGTTGAATAGATATTCAATCATTTCTTTACTTAAATGGAAGTTTTTGTACCGCCACGAGATTTTTTGTACTTTTTATGGTTCAGGACTGGTTGTTTTTCATAAAATCGCAAGCATATCAGGAAAACATTCTAGAATGTTATTCGCATGTTTAAAATTAACAATTTGTCTTCTTTTGAAGAAAAAAAATGCAATGATATTTGTAACTAGTTATTTCAAAATTTCTGAAGATAAGATTTTTTATCACAATTTAAATAATGTATGAAGAAAAAATTATTTTGTTTTTGTTTAATATGAATGCAATAATTTCTTTATTTTGATGAAAATTATAAACCGCGTTTTATTTCAGTATTTTAAATTCTCAGGATTGGTTGTTTTTCATAAGTTATACTGAATTTCAAGGAAAATGTACTTAAAGTTTGTATGCGTTGCATTTAAAATAAATGCACATATTTCTTCTTTTTTAACGTCAATTGCAATCAGTTATGATAAATATCAATATCAATATAACATTGTAAGTACAATAGCGCTTAAACTTTGGCTTGTGTTAAACATGAATGTAATAATATCTTTATTTTAAAAGAAATTGTGAATCGCCATTTAATTTCAGTGTTTTGTGTGGATTCAAACTGCTAAGGTAATATTTCCTGGGCTGAGAAAAATCCTTAGCTTTTTTCGAAAAAATTTAAGTTTTGTAAACAGGAAATTTATTAAAATGACCACATTATGGATATTCATGTCAACACCGAAATGTTGGCTACTGGGCTGGTGATACCCTCGTGGACGAAACGTCCACCAGCAGTGTTATCGACCCAGTGGTGTAAATAGTTATCAAAGGTACCAGGATTATAACTTAGTATGTCAGACACGCGTTTCGTTTACATAAGACTCATCAGTGACGCTCATATCAAAATATTTATATGGTCAAACAAGTACAAAGTTGAAGAGCATTGAGGATCCGAATTCCAAAATGTTGTGCCAAATACGGCTAAGGTAATCTATGGCTGAGTTAAGAAAATCCTTAGTTTTTTCGGAAAATTTAAAGTTTTGTAAACAGGAATTTTTAAAAAATGACCATATTATTGATATTCAGGTCAACACCGACATGTTGACTACTGGGCTGGTGATACCCTCGGGGACGAAACGTCCACCAGCAGTGGCATCGACCCAGTGGTGTAAATAGATATCAAAGGTACCAGGGGTATAATTTAGTACGACAGACGCGCGTTTAGTCTACATGAGACTCATCAGTGACGCTCATATCAAAGTATTCATAAAGCCAAACAAATACAAAGTTGAAGAGCATTGAAGATCCAAAATTCAAAAATGTTGTGCCAAATAAAATTCTAATTAGACAATTCCTTGTCACATGGCAAGATCAAAACTACAATACATCAAACGAATAGAAAACAACTGACTGATTTGGTGCAATTATAATAAACTATACGTATCAGTGAAGCAGTTTGTCTACGAATGTGCGACAGTCTATCTAAGTGGAAGTTATTCCTTGGCATTGACATGTAAGATACCCTCGCCACTTTAAGGTATGTATACATCGTCTGATTATTTTAAGAAACAAACACTTGTCATGGTCCTGGGAGGGGAGAATCATTCGGGAATGATTTTGATTGAGGAATCAGATATACGGAACCAAATGGGATCATTGATAATGTGTGGTTTTAATAATAAAAAAAAATTATACCAGTTTAGATCGTTTGGTGCTATTCATAAGATATTTTTTCTAAGTATTTTCTATTGTAGTTATTGATTTTTTGACACCAGTAAAATAAAAAAAAAGGAACTTGTTCTTATCGCACCTAACTATCTTGTTGGATGCATATTAATGCAGTCCCTTTTGTAAATTAATAAACTTACTTCCTGCGTTCGATACATGGTATATGCTGAGCGCAATAACACACACGTAACAAAAGTTCATCACTCTTCTGAAATATTTACATTATTCGTAAACAATACAGTACCATATTTATAATGACTTCAAATAAGTAATTAATGCTTTGGTATACGCTAAAAATAGTTCGCTAAAATACTTTTTTGTGTAAATTAATGTAGGAATGTTAATTGCAGAAACTACAATCATAATATCATTTGTTCATGTTGTTGAGTTATTTCCTCCGTTGCCGCTTTTGAAAATAATGCAAACTTATAAAAATATATACAAATTAATTAACTATTGATGAAATACTAAGTGAACTAAGTAAAAAGTGCTATCACAGATATCTCAAATGAGAGATGTACTCATGCATTTCAACGAGTTATACGAGAACATAACTGCAGTTCATAAGTCGCAGATAAACTAACAACGCCCTTGCAAAAACGAAAACAAAATAAAACAAGAATAGTCTTGACACTACAACATATACAACTCTTGTTTTCTCTTATATTTGAGTGTAAATTGACATTGCGATAAGACGTGTCACGGTACTTGTCTATCCCAAATTCATGTATTTGGTTTTGATGTTATATTTGTTATTCTCGTGGGATTTTGTCTGATGCTTGGTCCGTTTCTATGTGATAAGCTAACAACGCCCTTGTTAAAACGAAAAAAACGAAAACAAAATAATACAAGAATAGCCTTGACACTACAACATATACAACTACGGTCTTGATATAGTATAAGTATTTGTCCTATGTGTGAAACCCTGAAGATGCAACAGGACATATGTTGTTTTCTTTGCTGTACATCAACCGTCTTATAAAACCGTGAAAAAAAAATAGCACGAACCGAGATTATTTTCTTTTTAGAAAATTAATAGAAGTATTTTATACAAGTGAGAGGTTTAGCTAGCTATAAAACCAGGTTCAATCCACCATTTTCAACATTAGAGAATGCCTGTACCAAGTCAGGAATATGACAGTTGTTATCCATTCGTTTGATGTGTTTGGACATTTGATTTTTGATTTTCCTTTTTGAATTTTCCTCGGAGTTCAGTATTTTTGTGTTTTTACTTTTTATCATTTTATTGTGTTTTAAATAAACGGGGCTTGTTATTGACAATAACATTTGTAAATTTGTTCACAAAATAATCATGATTTCCGCAGCTTATCAATGCATATACCTCAGAGGTAACTTTGAAATGTTTCTAAACGAACATGTATGCACTCCTTTTGAGGAACGTGAATCGTTAGCAACATTTGATATATATTGTCTGTTTAGATTTTAAAATATAGGTGGTCAATTATGTTTCCTAATTCAATTCAGACAAATAAGAAGATAAACAATCGTAAACAACGGTCTCCTTGACATACCCCATTTCCATTCCTCATTTTATTCTATTTAGAAAGTAAAAAAAAAGAAATACCGAACTGCGAGGAAAATTGAAAAAGTAATTCCCTTATTAAAAGGCAAAATCAAAAGATAAAACATACCCAACTAATGGATAACAACTGTCATATTTCTGACTTGGTACTGGCACTTTCTACGTAGAAAATGGTGGATTGAACCTTGTTTAATAGCTAGCGTAATTCCTCACTTGTATGACAGTCGCAATAAATTCCATTATATTGACACCACATACATTGTACAGGGGAACTAGTATGGACTATCGTTATATTTTAACATACGTACCACGATTAAATAGCCAAAAATTGTCACGGGGTATCACGATAGAATAGCAAAAGAAAGTAACAGGGAACTACGCTTGAATAGCAATATATTGTAACATGGGAACCACAATGGAAAATCGTTAGATTTTAACAGAGGTACCTCGATTGAATAGCAATATATTGTAACAGGGGCACCACAGTGTAATAGCCGTAGATTGTGTAGTATATTAAGTATTGTCTAATATTCTATATTGATACGTTCTGAGTAGTGATGTGACTGTTCAGTACGATTTGTGACATGATAGTTATACGCGTAAACGATGATGAATACACATTTCTTCTCAATGTATTTCGATAAATCGACATGATACATATAAAACATGAGCCATCAACACTATAGATTGTAGCGGGGTACCCCGATGGAATATCAATAGAATGAAACAGCTAGGGGTAACACGCTGGAATATATAGTGTAACAGGGGAACCACGATGGAATAGCAATATATTGTAACAGGGGTACCATGATGGAATAACAATAAATTGTAACAGGGGTACCACGATGGAATAACAATATATTGTAACCGGGTTAACACGCTGGATTATATATTGTTACAGGGGAACCACGATGAAATAGCAATATATTGTAATGTATATTATAAACGAGTCCTTGGTATAAAACCTTGAAGATGCATAATGATAGATATATAATTCCTTGTATTATAAGTTCACATACAATTACTTTTTTTATTTTCATTTTGAACAGAAATAAGGCCGATCATAAACAACTGCATTGCTATAAACATTGTTGCATGTCATTCAAGTTAATCATCAAGCTCGGGCTGAGGAAGTAACTTTAACAAATGTTTCAAAACATTTCTTCTAGTTGCTAACCACTTAACAAAATCAACGATAATTGTTTCTTCAATAATAAGTCAACAAAGTCAATCTTTTTTTAACTGTATTAACAAGTGAACAAATGAACTTAATGCAAACTAGTTATGTTTTGATTTACTATATATTTAAATATACATCATTTAATAAGGACAGATTTAATGTGTGTAAATTCAGTAGTTACCAGTTAAAACCTGACGAACACAATACCATAGTCTCGTCCTATTTTGTGATCATTTAACAGAATAATTACTGGGTTTTAAATTAATTTGTTTACATCGAATTTTAAACTAGTTATTTCCACAGGCACATAGGTATCATATCAATACAATCATGTGTATATCGATGGACATGCACTGTTGTTATAACTAAGAAAAAAGGACACATACTATGTATATAGCTAGACATCTATTTACTCTAAGTATGATTTCCGTCTGAGGTTTGTATTGTATTCTTAACACTATGTAATTTAATAATGGTAAACTCATTGTCATACCAACAACTGGTTTTAAAATAAAATGTGTATCTCCGATGCAAAAACCTATGGGTGAATTAATGTTTATAATAAAATGAGAATTTAATGATTTGACATCAATATCGCGTCTATATTCGTCTTGTCATCAAGTGTGGTTTGCTTTTTGGGTGAATAACGATAATTCAAGTTAAAACATATTCAACAAAAAATGTTAAACATATGGTAAACACATGAAACATGCATTGTTAGAATTAACGAAAAGTGTATATACTTATACGTAACAAATAAAATTGAAATAACACGTTTAATAATTTCTTGCGTCCGAAGCACTTTTCTGGATATTCCCTTATCATGTACTCTCAAAGCCAAACATTTGAAATCTGAAGATGTATAAGTACCGAAACCGTTGAAGATTTATTAAAAAAATATCTAAAATAAATAGCCAAATTCATCTAAAGCCAACTTTGCCGGATCGAGTTGAAACCTAACAATCGTCACGGTGATTTGCAATATAAACCTCACACAGATAGAAGTTACGCTTTATTTATTTAGTACTCGATATACATGTATTTACTTCAGTCTATGTATGCTTATTTCTTCATTTCATCTCGAATTCTACTCACCGATAAATGTATACCGACCGGTATGAATATAAAATACAGTTTACCATTATCAATCTACATAATGTTAAGAATACAATACTAACCTCAGACGGAAATCATACTTAGTTAATGTCTAGCATGTGTCCTTTTTGTTTAGTTATAACACCATTGTATGACAACCCATCGATATACATATGATTGTATTCATACTTGTGAATATAAATAGTTTAAGATTCGACAAAAAGATTTAAAAACCAGTAATTATTCTTTTAGATGACGACTATAATAACATTTTCGTTTTCTATTCAGTTGTCATTTAAAAGAATAATTACTGGTTTTTAAATCTTTTTGTCGAATCTTAAACTATTTATATCCACAAGTACATGGGTATCGTATGAATACAAGCATTTGTATATCGATGGGTTGTCATGCAATGGTGTTATAACTAAACAAAAAGGACACATGCTAGACATTTACTAAGTATGATTTCCGTCTGAGGTTAGTATTGTATTCTTAACATTATGTAGAATAATAATGGTAAACTGTATTTAATGCCAACAACTGCTTCAAAATAAAATGTGTATCTCAGATTCAAAAAACCTATGAGTGAATCAATATCAATAAGACAATTGGAATTTAATGATTGACAATAATATCGCGTCTTTAATCCGTTGTGTAATCAAGTGTTGTTTGCTTTTGGGATGAATAATGGCGCTTCAACTGATGAAAAACTGAAAAGGATTTTTTTGTTTTGATATAATAAGGAAAATCGCCAAGGTGATTCGAGTGGCACAATTCGCTACGCTTTTAGGAAACGGGGTCTATTGATTTCAAACTCGTTAAATTATAATAAAAAATAAAATTCAAGGTAAATTAAACACAAAAAAATAAACATTAAAGTAGCAACATTCGAGTAGCACCACCATACGGGGTATATATCTCCCAATTGATACGATATTCCTGTGCTTGTATTTCTTAAAATGATTTTCCGGATAGAGGGTTGATGCTTACAAGGAAGCTATTACACCAAGAGTTTTAAATGACTTCGTCACTTCGTAATTTTTTTCATGACGCCATCACAAGTTTGTTGACCGTTATGGAATAACCGTTTCACAGATGGTATTTGATATGTTCCTTACGTCGTGCATACAATCCCTTTCCCTTTCACGAATGTGACATTATATGTTATCTACGTTCATATCCGTAGATATGAATATTTTAACACCCTGAAGTATACAAGTACACCCTGAGGCGAAGCCGAAGTGTGTACAGGGTATTGTTAAAATCTACCGATATGAACGTAGATTAACGAATTTATCCCCGGTCTTAGTTGAGGGCGATTTTTAGAGAAATACGATCACAAAGTCAAACGTAAAAGCAACGTTTTTTTCATTTTCTAAAAATCTTTTATTGAAATTTGGAATTTTGGCATATTTTTTACGAAGTGTAGGGTACTACCTTTGGTAGAACCCTACAGGTAGTCAAATATAAGACAATTTTAATACGGAGACAGAGAAACTGGAATGGGTCGAATTTGGCGCTCAATGTTGTGACAGTTACACCATAGACTGTGTGACGTCAGTGTGGGTCATTTGCATAGCGATATCAGTAGTCCCATTTATAGACGATGTGTTGGCCAAGTGTTGCATTTACTAAAATGGATGCAAATGATCGACAAAATAAGATAACATTGTAAGTGGATTAAATATTGATGTACAGACATCATGAATAATCTACAGAATTCTATATTTTACAAAAAACAACCATGGAACTTAGGAAAACGCGCGTGACGTCCCCCAGGGTAATGGATAGCAACGTCCGGGTATATGGGTTAGCAACACCCAGGGGCTATGGATTTTGTAACGACGTGCGTTATCAAATCAAAATCCTAGACATATACTAAGCCGGGGATAAACCGAATTAGACTATCTACCGGATGTTTTATAACATGAGCACAACAACCGGTGCCACATGTGGAGCGAGATCTGCTACCTTTCAGGAGCACCTGAGATCACCCTCAATTTTTTGGCCGGGTTCGTGTGGTTTTTCTTTTGTCTGTTTGTCTTTTGATTTCATTTTTAGCCATGATGTTGTCGGTTTGTTTTTAATTTTTTGAGTTTGACTTTTCCTCTGGTATCTTTCGACCCTCTTTTAGACTCCAACAAATCATTTCAAGTTGAAGTCATACTTCGTAGATGGATGTTTTTGATAGTGTTGTTTAATCAAGGGCTACAATATTTCAATCATGTCGAATGTCGTATTTTTCATGCATTGTAAATACAATTATGAAATTGAATTGAAACGTACTCTATTAAATGCTAAATATGCTACAACAACTCTTTAAGTACGGATAAATTTTGTATAACTTTACTTCAAATTGTACAATTAAAATGATTAAAGTAAATAGTTATCAAAAGTACCAGGATTATAATTTAGTACGCCAGACGCGCGTTTCGTCTACATAAGACTCATCAGTGACGCTCATATAAAAATATTTATAAAGCCAAACAAGTACAAAGATGAAGAGCATTGAGGATCAAAAATTCCAAAAAGTTGTGCCAAATACGGCTAATTTATATAAAATATAAATTTATAAAATAACAGACATCAGATAACGGATATTATTATTGAATGCCTATACATTAATAAAATAGGTATATATAGAAAGATACAAGATCAATCTTTTAAAATTTGAATGCAATATTTTTGTTATGCAAGCATTATATAATTAATTATTATGAAATTAATGGCAAAATATTGGTTAGGTCATATGATGAATTTAGCTCTTGCATCTCTATAACTATACAGGAAATCTAACCGAAATCTTAATCAACACAACAGGAGCTACAAAATGGTGTCTCAAATTATCGCCATGTAGTTCTATTATTTCATAAATATGTCATTAGTGTAAACATCCTTACCACAAACAAGTAGATAATGTTTGATTATGTTTAAAATTTTATCTTTACATTCTATCCAAAACCAGACACCCTTTTGTAGGTAATGGCTCTAGGAACAACATATAATAAAATCAACCCTCTCGGGGTAACCATGAAGAAGCTAATTTCAATTGAAAGTGGATTTTTTTGTAAAATTTTGTAGACACAGTAAACATTTTAATTGATAACATAATTGTTGTATAATACTAACTTTTCATTAATTTGAAAGAGTAATCTGTTAGATATCAATAAATACCACGTTTATAAATTTCCAATCATTATAAAGAAAATTCCAGCATTTTGAAACCTGGGAATCGGAGGTATAAAATATTTGTATTGTGCTACCTTAACTACCAGTATTTCGATTTATAGCCATTTAGTCCGAATGACAATTAAACTCGGTAACATGTGAATTTTCCTTACTTTGTCACTAATATACTATATAGACAATATACCTTTGTTGTTGAAAAGATATGCATAAAGGTTGTTTGAATTATGTCAGAAATAGCACATATATTGATTTTTCGACAATAATTCGAGAAATCATGTAATCATCCATTTGTATTGACTTGAAACAAAGAGCGCGTGCGTTGACAAGAAAACAAATTTTAACCAATTTTCTAAATTAACATTTAGGATATCTGATTTGAAAATTCAGTTTGTCGAAGCCAGCGCTCTATGTTTCAACTGGGGACTAAATGTTTTGAAAATAAGACGAATTAGTCAATTTTAATTAAAAAAATCTACTTTTGATCTAGCTATTTGGGTTGAAAATTTTAAAACTTTTAAAGAACTTATTACACGAAGAAGTACTATTCTCTAATGTTTGTGCTATTTTCACATTTCCTGAGCGGTTTGAGAATATTGAAATATCTGTTCTAGGCAAATGATTAGTCGAAATTTGATTATGACATAAAACTGTTGTGTTTGCTTCTTATTTTTCCTGTTGTGACGTGTTGCAAACAGCTAATCAAAAGTTAAGTGACAAGCTCTCCAAAAAGTAAAATGTAAAACACTCACCAATGATTCATAGAGAATGAAAACCTATATCAGTCGCTGAAACTTGTGGTGGTAGGTGTCCTGCTATTTTATCGACCGCGTTTGTTATTTACAATGCAAAATGCTATACATGTAATAGACAACACGTTGATAAAACAGGTACACATCATGTTTCCATGTTTTAGACCATCCTCGTTCACTCGTTAATGAGTTATTAGTTCATGCAAATTGATTTCATCTTTCTTTACAGATTTTACAATGAACTTCTATGCCATAGAAAGAAAGCCTGACGAAGTAAGATAAATATATGTTTTGTTGTAATAGAATTTAATTGATAGTTGAATAAATATAATGTTACTACCTATAAAATGCAATTAGTTTGGTAGACACAATGGTGGCATGTTATTTTTCTTAAATAAAAGTTGAATCTAAGTTATTTGTAAGTAATTATTTTTTCCAACATGATGATCTGGTTTTATTTTATTCAGAAACACTTTAACACTGACACTGAAAAAGCATGGATATATAACAAGTTGCTTGCGAAGTTATCAAATAACTAAATTATACCTTAAAATATCATCCTAAGATAAACACTGAAAGATTAATTTAGTATCTTGCTCATGTTACTGGACAAAAAAATGATAAAAACTACTTTTCTAGTATGTTTTTTATAAATTTTTTCTGGTCTAATTTAAATGGGGCTTAATATGCTTAATCTTACCGTGAAGATGTTTGATTTTGGATCCGTTTTTAAATTGGCCTACAGGGTCCAAAATTAAACATTTTTCTGTAAGTTCGTTGGTAGCCTTAATCCAAACATGACTTGTGTTCATTTTGTTTATTAAGTTTTGGTCCATTTTTCAAATTTGTATCAAACTGTCTAGAAAACAATTTTAATATTTGGGGTTCTCAGGCATGCTTACCGTGTATTTAAATTTAAATTTAAATTTGGGACTTTGGGCCAATTTATTCGAAATGTTCCACATTCAGGTCCAAAGACTCCAACATTCAATGATTTTTTTTATTTCATCAAAAATGAATTATAGCTTAGATGTTGTGTACATACTTAACCCCAACTGTGCAGGGTTTGAGCTCTTTGGTAGAATCAAGCTGCACATTACGGATCATTTTATTTAGTTTTTGTTTGTATCAAGGGTGTTTAACATCACTTATATCAATACAACTTCATCAGTGCACACATCTTATACCAGCGTCACGCATTATGCTTGCGTCACACAATATTGTATAGACCGGCGTACACAAGACGTACAGAGAAAAATGTCAAAGGCCATATACGTTAGTTGAACGTCAGAGGAACGCTAAGCAATCGTTAAACGCGCGTTGCATAATTTTGAATTACATCGATATGCAAAGGTATACGCTTTGGGAACGCTAAAACTCTAGGACATTTTTAGGCAGCTTCAAAATTTTCATCCAACTCAAGCGTGTGTCAATCATATTACGCTACACGCACGCAATACATACGCTAAACGCGCGTTGAGAACGCTACAGATAAGTTTAAGACACGTTTAGGGCACGTTGTATACGCTATAAGACCGTTCGACTGTAACTAAAATGTATGCAGTTGTGTTTGTTACAAACACCCAATAATTAGACGTCCTAGACAGGCATAAGGCACGGTTTATCGTCCTAGATACGACCTTGACGCGTATCAAATACGTGCAAGAAACCTTTTTTCCTTCGTAGCGTGCATTCCGTCTACGTAAGTCAAACGCCAGAAATAGGCCAACATGCGTTACTTGAACGCCCGACAAACGCTTAGGTACGCTTTCGTACGCCCAATTCACGCTTAAAGCTCGTTTTGTACATGATACAGACATGATTGAAAGGCTAAATGCATCAACAATTTCTAGCGTATTGGCAGCGTACATGATTTTCTATCACGCCGGCGTATATCGGAACTATACACTGAAGTGAGCGTCGGTATAGTGTATTACACAAATGCGACCATTGTGAATCAACATTTCAAGACAACGCGCATCTTAATGGGCATAAAAGCTGCAAGCATTGTAGAGGTCCTGGTCTTTACTCATTGTTCCATTCAATTTAAAGGCAGAACTGGCCTGGCTTACCATATTAAGAATGTAACGGGAGCTTTTAATCACACCTGCCCGTTTTGTAGTAAATCATTTCTACATAAACAGAACTTTGATGGCCATGTCAACAACCCATATTAATATGGAAAATGCGAAAAGTCATTTTTGCACAAACATAATTCGAAATAGGAGGCACCAAGCTGCCAAAAAAAACCACAACAACTATCAGTGGGATTTATGTAAACAGGAGTTTGCAACTTCAAAAGGTCTAGCGAATCACAAAGAGAGAAACATATCAATACTGTTGGAAAACGTATATATGTGGCTAGCTAGTTTTATAGACATATATAAAGTCATACATAGATATAAATATTTAATTAATCAACTTAGTGTTTACATTTATTATCACATTAATCTACAATGAAATGTCTTCGCATCTTCGAAAATTCTACATCAGAAGTGATTGTACATACAGTGATAATTCATCGCCTCTATAGTTGAAATTGATCGCTTTTAATAATCGTTGCTTTTTTCTATTATGCTGCTTTTATAACATATTTTTTTTAACTTTAACACTGTAATTGTACATTAAAAAGACATAACACCATACAAATATGTCAAAACGTAGTTTCAAATATTTTGTTTTATATTTTAGAAACGTAAACAATAACAGTTTTCCCATGATCCTTTATTCTACAATAGACATACTCGCATACGTCAGCGAAAATGTATTATCTGGATTCACACTTTACTGTGCGTTTGTTCGTCTATATTGTCTAGAGATACATGTATAGGGGGAGGGGACGGATCTCAAAAACATGTTTAATAAATGAAGGCAACAGTAGTATACCGCTGTTTAAAAATCTCGCTGCAATTTTGCACCTGTCCCAGGTCAGGAACCTCTGGCCTTTGTTAGTCTTGTATGATTTTTAATTTTAGTTTCTTGTGTATAATTCGGAGTTAAGTATGACGTCCATTATCACTAAACTAGTACGATAATTGTTTGAGGGGCTAGCTGAAGACAATACCAATAAAAACCAAGGAGTAAACAAAGAATCACAAAACTAAAGGACATTTACATCAACAGTTATCAATAATAATTAAGAAACAATACGAACTCCACTAAAGACCGGGAGTGAAATCAGGTGCTCTGGAAGGGTAAGTATTTCTTGCACCGTATATGGCACCCGTCGTGTTATTTCTTTGTTCAGTTCGGTAATGATGGAATGTTATTATGACTAAGGAAGAATATCGAATATGATTTCTGACACACCTTTGTCATCATGGCCAATCAGCTCATGATGCATGGCGACAGTGAAATTTCTTGAGGGAACACCTTAAGTTGATTGATTCATAGCCCTGTCTTAGCAACTTTTGAGAAAGCAGTATTCCTCGTTTAACAAAATTAACGTGCTTTGAGCTAGCTCTAGAGTGACGTATTCATTGAGACACATATATTCCATGTACTGGTGCCACTGGGATATTGCTACACAGCTATAGAAAGTTTACTATATGAAAATTAAAATCATCGCGTTTGTCATAAATGTTGGTGTTCAACCTACCATCAGTAGTCATTTCGAGACAAAGGTCTATATATGGAGCAGATTTATCTGTGTCGGTAGTATCTTTAATTTCAAGTTCACTTGAATGACGCCTCCGGGTGCGGCAGTCTCTTGCTACATTGAATACCCATTGGTGGCATTCGGCTGTTGTCTGCTCTATGGTCGAGTTGTTGTCGCTTTGACACATTCCCCATTTCAATTCTCAGTTTTAATTTTTTGAATTTTATGCAGGATTTAATAGATGCCGCTCGATGCGGACACACAGAAAAGTTACAGAGTTGTCTAAAAAGAGGAGCAAATATAAACTTTAAAAACGGGGTAAGTTATATGAATAGTAAAGGATTATAGCTTTCTTTTGTTGGAAAATAAAACGGTAAAGTAACAAAAATACCGACTTCTGATAAATAATCAAAACGAAAAGTACTAAATGGCAAAATCAAAAGCTGAAACACATCAAACAAAAAGAAACAACCGACATAGTCCTGACATGGTACATACATGTATATGTCCTTGTGTAGAACATGTTGGATATCAACTGGTTGTAGTGCTAGCTTACTACCTTTCTTGTTATAAAAACAGTAAAATTCCCAAGTCAGTTTCATGTAAATGCATGAATCGCATGTTTTTCAATCACGCAAAGCATTACCTGAACAGATATTGATATGGATAAGATAAGTACAATATTCTAACAACACTATAACATACAGAACGGAGATACTTAAATGAAATGCTTGTACTTTTGATTGGACCAAACAGGATTATCTTGAACAGTTCAATGTAAATAAACGCGAGGCTTCAGCTATCTGCGCTGCTTCTTACCTCTAAACTACGTTCCTTACTAGTAGGATATACACAGCTAAAAGCGCTTCTTCTTACCTCTAAGAACCCCCGGGACCCTTGCTGTAAGCCAAATGTAAGAACAAGAAAGACTTACGAAATATTTATAAACTGTCGGTTTTGCTTGCACCGCCTGTTGTAAATTTGCCGGTTGAATCATGGTGCAGAAGCTATAATATAAGCTGACGAAAGATGGTATTGATCTGATGAGTTAAGTCTTTTTAAACTGAGTTGTATATGCTGTTCATATTTAGTCCTGTTTAAACACTGCCCGAGGTTAAAGGAGGGTTGAGGGCTCGCTAACATGTTTGACCCCGCCACGTTCTTTATTGTGTGTTTTCATTGTTGAAAGCCGTACAGTTGATTATAGGTGTTAACTTCAATTATCATTTGAACTAAGGTGGATATTTGTTTCGTTGGAAACCAATCAAATCTCATTTTATTACTGTACTGGAAAATAACAACACCAGTGTCACCAAGAGGACTGCAACAAAGTGAGACAATCCCGCACCATGAGTTGGGCTGCAGCTGCCCCTTAAACAATATTTTATTTAGGTATATTCTTTAAACCAAATGCATGCATTCATTCATGCGTCATACAATATGTAATATTGACAATGTATTTATGAAATATGATATCGGGTACCAGTTTGACTGAAATCTTACTCTTTTGTATCCTTTCATGCAATAGGTTCACTATGATATATGTCATGATGATATACTACTAAAACCCTAACGAGAAGATTTGTGCTTGATTTTAATATGATGATAACAAACTGAACGTATCTATTGGTAATTGCTTTGCATTTATTATTTACGTGTTTAAAAAGTACATGTTTATGTGTATTTGTTTGTTATACTGTATGTCTTTAATACACTCTTTTTATGACACGAACGTTTTCAATTTACGTTCACTTGTTTAAATCTCAAAACTCGATATTCAAACCATCGATCATCCATTTTCAGACACGGATTTGAATGATACAAATGCAGATATAGATGATGATTGAGTCAAAATTGTGAAAATAATTTTGAGAAGGAAACAAATAGCGAAAGGTTGATGCCAAATTTTGTTCTTATTCATTTTTAATATTTGTAAAAATAAAGCATACTGACAATTGCCAATGTAAATTCATCAAACAATAAACAGATTTGCAATAGTTTTTTTTATATCAGTTTAAACCCTTATTGGTACACCAAGTTTAGGACAATAATGAAATGAGTAGACTTCAACGAAGTATTCTCTGTTGCATATACTACCAATGAGAAAGTAAGACAATACAAAATATGACAAAACAATCCTCGGACTAACATCACTTATTAAAACTATCAAATAAACAGATACATGACAGGAAGCATTTATCTAACCCAATTTACGTGATGTAATAAAAAACCGATTACAACCCAAACTGACGGCATCCTTGTTGGTAATGGAGTTTAACAAAAAAACTATTGAGATCGGGTATAGATACGATACTGTTGCCATATCTGCATATTTTGTAGATTTTTGTATGCTGAATCCGAAAATGCAAGAAAAAAGGGGGTAACTAGGTTCGTTTTTCCTTCAAATTGAAGCGAAATGTGCAATTTTGACCCTTTTTCCATACATGTTCACCCTTTTAACAATAGCAGCTTAACCAAATTCAAAGACTTTAAGGACCAAGTCAGTATGATTATTATGTGGACAAAACATTAAAATTTGAAATGTAACGTTTTCCTTTTGTTATTTTAGATTTTATCATCCTTTTGTTTTCAGATTTATGTCAAAATTTAGCATTCTAATATGACGTGCTTCTTTAGTTTTGCAAAGAAACCATACTTTATTATCCAATAAAATTAGTTTACACATGCGTATATTGACTATTGCAGAAAAATGAATTTTATTAAAATGGTATACTTGGGACACTTTCAAACACTAAAATATGATACACATTTTGTTACTAATACTTTTACAATGACAACAATGTGTTACAATTCGAAATTGACATATTTGACCTAGATACCGCAAAGTGCATGTTGGCTGTTCTAACTTCAAAACCCCTCCCACTGAAAAACACGTTTCCTCTATCTTGTTTTAAAAAAGGCATGTATATAATAATTTCATTGAAACATGATCTGACGATAAAATATAAAATAAAGTATAGGTTAATTATAACTGTTGTACTGAAATGACAAAATTGTTTCATATTTATGATAAAATGGATTGAAGGGAAGCGAACCCCATTCTCCTATTAAAAAAATAGGCGTAATTACCAATATACCACCAAGGTTTCCAATCCATTTTACAAATGCAACAAGATTGTCTCTCAGTATTAATTTTAATCATCATGTAATACAGCATTTGAAATCGTCAGATGCACAAAGGCGTACGTGCCCTTTTATCAACTTTACAGGGTGTAGCTCCCGCAAGTTTAGTCCAAATAATTATGACGTCTGGCAAGGCTATTTTTTTTTCTGGGACGCCGTTTAAGGAAGGCGTCCAAGAAAAAAAAAAGCCCTGCCAGACGTCGTGATTATTTGGACTACCGCAAGTATAAATGAATCTCTATCAAAGGGCCCCTCCTGCCAAGTCTCGAATGTCAGCACAACTTTATCAAGGAATCCTCTATCAGATGTGAACATATTTACCAATGCTACAATAACCAGCGGAACATTTACAAAATGCATTTAGTAAATAAAGATCGACCTACCCGATTCTCCTTGTGCGTCCACCGCCATTGACAACTGACTTAAAAATGTGCGTGTCAGAAATTGACCTCAAAGAAAAAGACGTTGAATAATAACTTTTCTGTTATTTTGTGACACAAATATTGTTTAAGTTAATAAACTTGTTTATTTCTGTTTTAATTTTAAATTTTAGAAATACACAACTTTGCGAAATTAAACTGGTTCAAACTAGTTGGATAAAAATCGGCAGGGAGGTTGATGGAAGAGCCTACACAAATATTGTACCCATGTACACAGCGAACATAGAAATTACCGTAAATGTCCTAATCAGAATCGAAATAATTGATGCAAGCTATACTTTATTGTAGTTTTAACATGGGTAGGCATTATATTCGTGATTATTTTTGCCAGAGCGATAGTTTTTGGCTAAAAATATTGGTTAAATCGATTTTTCGTAAAATTTTCCCGTGTGATATTTTTTTTAAACCAATATGTCAAAGCTATGTTAATTTTGAACATTCTAAGGTAAAATAAAATGGGGGGTACCAAACTTTTTAAAAAGTTACGATCTTTTGTTTAACCCTTCTACATGTTCTACCCCATGTGGTCTGATTTCAATGCACTCCATTACTTACTTTGTTGTACATATTTTATTTATGGCTTTAATAAAATAATGTTTGTTATTTTATAAATTTTATTAAAGTATTACTATTTGTTAGAAAAAAATCGAAATTTTGGTTATTTTGGTGAAATACGGTATTTTTTTTAGCGCGAGTTGTTTCCTTACTTGGCGCTCTTATCGGACAACAAAAATGTCAGGGTCGACATTGCTGAGCAGCCTACCGCACTGATGAATACGACCATATACATACATAACAGACATAGTGGCGAATAGACAACGATGAAGGTAGAGTTATTACATAAAAAAAAATAGATTTCGATATATTAGGCCGCCATATGTTTTCATTATCACGAAAAATACAAAGTGGGGGGTTGTCTCAGAATACTCGCCACTGTAGAAAATCACTGCGGCTGAAACCTTGCTTGGGTATTTTTTTGTTCTGCATATAATCTTAATGGATGGTAATTTTTTTATGTGCTTACTTGAACCTAAACTGGCAAGTTGTAAACATGTATAGCCTGTTTTGAAAAATATATGTGTCAAACAGTCAAAAGAGAAGGGATCGATGAAGGATCCGATGTCCTTTGCCGCTACCATTAGCTTCAAATTTTAGTCTTGACTTGTAAAATTTAATTTCGTAGCCACGTTAGGGTCAAATGCAATAAAGTATTTATCGTAAACGTCTAATAAGTTAAACATGTACATGTAATAAGTACATTTTATTATGTGGGCAATCAGAACAGGGGTCAATGATTCTCACTCTCTCCCCAACTCCTATTCCCCCCACTTTTCCCCCTTACTTATACTTCCATCTAGTTCATCCCATCCCCCTAACTCCCAGACAACAATGGACTAGAAAATGACAAAATATGTTTTCAAGATCTTCATTTAACCTCCCCCTCTTTTCGAATTCTTGTTCTTTTACCCTGATACTAACATATCTTATAACCCCTTTTTTCTACTTGCTGATCCCTCATTCCCATGTTCCTTTAGTAGGCTTACTACTGTACACCTCAAGGGGTTCAATTAGTATTGTTTGTTTGTTTGTTTTCTTAAGAATTCGGCTACAGTCAGAGGCATACATTTTTATGGATGGGTTTGTCTTGATCAACAAGTCCTGTTTAAGTCAGATTTTCTCTCTCGTAAACTTAATGTAAAAAATTGTTAAATAAAAAAAAAACTATTTATACCTACTCTATTTTTGTTTAAATCCAAAGATGTATTAGCATGATGAGGAAACACAAATATTAATTCATTTGGCCTAAGGTCAAGTATCAAATAAAACATAAATGAAGTAGGGCTTATCTAGTTTACCAATTAACACATACATTTTAGTCGTATTTAATAGGTTAATCTTTGTTGATTTTCTGAAATAATTTTTCTGATATTTAATTGCAGGCTCCAATGACATGTAAGAGGAAGAAGTGATTTATTGTGACACATCCTGGAATGTTCAACTTTATTTGGAAATTATTGGCAAAGTATTGAGTCTGGCATAATTTACACCAGAAAACAGTATCATCTTATCTTGCAATTTGGAACTATATGTAAACTGCTGAAACTTGAGAATAACATTAGAAGCCAAGATCAACAATATTTGGAACTACATCACCATGTATAGAATAATCAAAGTAGATGCACTGTCAGAATCCATATGTGAACCAATCTACACTTGGTGTCTATATGCAAAGTGTTGTCAGAAACCATACTCTCAAGAAGCCAGAGATCAATTATAGTTAGGAACTGTATGCTTTACTGCTTGCAAAATCCATAAAAAAATGCAAGATCACAAAATGACATACTTTATCTACCTGTCCCAATGATGAATACAGATGAAGGAGTCTTGTAAAAAACCCACAGAAGAAGCATATTGATATATATATAAATAATGAAAATATATATAAAGAACTGATCAGCTAAGGATTGTACATGTATACATGTTAATAAATGTCTTATAAATTTGATCTCATATGATATGAGGAATAAAAATCAAAACTGTTTGCATTTTTTTTTTTTAAAGAGCTGTTTTAATTTAATTATTTTGCTCAGCTGCCTGTAGTGAATTTTTCTGAAAACATGATTCATGATTTGCAGTTGTCTTTAATACAGAAGGCAGCTAATGCTATTTGGAAATATTGGAAATCATAATACCATGTGGCAGCTGTAGTAAATGCACATGCTTTGTTTCATCTTTAACCTCTGACCTCAATGGCCACTTGTATTATTTGGTATTTGCTGTCCATCCATATGCTGTTCTGTTTCTATCTCAAAAGTTATGTTTACTTGATATAATGAGAAATAAACTATTTTTTTTTTTAAATGAGACTCCACAAGAGACCAAATAACACAGAAAAAACTAAAACAGCCTTAAACAATGAATAAAATCTATTATGCATATAAGGCCCTTGAAATGACAAATGAACAATTTTACACAATTCAAATAAGAAAACTAACCGCATAATTTAGGTACAAAATAATGAATGAAAAACAAATATGCCTATATGCTGCAGGGTATATCTGTACGGTGACCTATGGTTGGTAATTTCTTTGTCATGTTGGTCTATTGTTGTGAGTTGTCTCATTGGCCATCATACCACATCTTCTTTTTTATACGACTGCAACACATATTCTAGGATCGTATGATAGTAAATGTATGATGTCGTCATCGTTCTGAAGTCACACTGGTTTCTAGACAATAACTTTTGTTTAAGTGAAAAGATCTTTATGAACATTTTTCAAAAGGTTCAATACTACAAAAGGAAGGTTGGGTTTGATTGTGGTGATGATAGTCCCATCCGTTTAGGAATTAAGGGCTCAAAAGAAGCATTTTTCTAGTTTCAGGATAATAACTAATGTATAATTGTTTTGATTGCTCTGAATTTGTACCACAATGCTTAATACCACAAGTAGAAGGTTGGGATTTATTTTAGGGGTTATTGGGCCAAAAAACAGATTTTTTTTTAGTTTCCAGACAATAACTTGTTTGCAAGTGTATGGATCTCTCTGAAATTGTACCACAATGTTCCATATAATAAAGGAAAGACTGGGATTGAATTAGGGGTTAATTGTCTCAAACATGTAAAAGTTGGGAGCCAAAAAAGGTCCAAAAAAACGGAATTGCTAGCTCACCTGGCCCACAGGGCCAAGTGAGATTTTCCCATCACTTTGCGTCCGTCGTTGTCCGTCGTCGTTAACTTTTACAAAAATCTTCTCCTCTGAAACTACTGGGCCAAATTAGACCAAAGTTGGCCACAATCATAACTGGGGTATTTAGTTTAAAAAATGTGTGCGGTGACCCGGCCAACCAACCAAGATGGCCGCTATGGCTAAAAATAGAACAGAGGGGTAAAATGCAGTTTTTGGCTTATAACTCAAAAACCAAAGCATTTAGAGCAAGTCTGACATGGATTAAAATAGTTTGTTAGGTCAACATCTATCTGCCCTGAAATTTTCAGATGAATCAGACACCCGTTGTTGGGTTGCTGCCCCTAAAATGGTAATTCTAAGGAAATTTTACTGTTTTTGGTTATTATCTTGAATATTATTATAGATAGAGATAAACTGTAACAGCAATAATGTTCAGCAAAGTAAGATTTACAAATAAGTCAACACGACCGAAATGGTCAGTTGACCCCTTTAGGAGTTATTGCCCTTTATAGTAAATTTTTAAACATTTTTCGTAATCTTTTACAAAAATCTTCTCTTCTGAAACTACTGGGCCAAATTAATCCAAACCTTAGCCACAATCATCATTTGGGTATCTACTTTACAAAATGTGTGGCGTGACCCTGCCAACCAACCAAGATGGCTGCATTGGCTTAAAATAGAACATTAGGGTAAAATGTAGATTTTGGCTTATAACTCTAAAACCAAAGCATTTAGAGCAAATCTGACACGGGGGTAAAATAATATATTAGGTCAAGATCTATCTGCCCTGAAATTTTCAGACAAATCAGACAACCTGTTGTTGGGTTACTGCCCCTGAATTAGTAATTTTAAGGAAATTTTGCAGTGTTTGCTTATTATCTTGAATATTATTATAAATAGAGATAAACTGTAAACAGGAATAATGTTCAGCAAAGTAAGATCTACAAATAAGTCAAATGACCAAAATTGTCAGTTCACCCTTTAAGGAATTATTGCCCTTTATAGTAAATTTTTAACCATTTTTCTAAAATTTTAGTATTCTTTTAAAAAATCTTCTCCTCTGAAACTACTGGGCCAAATTTAACCAAACTTGGCCACAATCATCATTTGGGTATCTAGTTTTAAAAATGTATGGCGTGACCCTGCCAACCAAGATGGCCGCCATGGCTAAAAATAGTACATAGGGGCGAAATGTAGATATTGGCTTATATCTCTGAAACCGAAGCATTTAGAGCAAATCTGACAGGTGTTAAAATTGTTTATCAGGTCAAGATCTATCTACCCTGAAATTTTCAGACAAAACAGACAACCTGTTGTTGGGTTGCTGCCCCAGAATAAGTAATTTAGAGGGAATTTTGCAGTTTTTAGTTATTAACTTGAATTCGGCAAAGTAAGATCTACAAATAAGTCAATATGACCAATATTGTCAGTTTACCCCTTAAGGAGTTATTGCCCTTTATAGTAATTTTTTAACCATTTTCATAAATTTTTGTAAATTTTTGTAAATTTTTAGAATATATTTTCCACTGTAATTACTGGGCCAAGGTCATTATATATTGGATCCAAATTTGCCTAAACTTTTCAGGGTAAGTTCTCTTCGGTTGTATCAGGCTGCACTCAGCGAAGCATTTCATTTTATACCCCATTTTCAATGTTTTGTCTGTTTCTTGAATATTAAGTATGTTTCAAAATATTTGGTTGATAGGATGGACGATTGTAAAGAGTCGGATTTATGGGGAGGGCTCGTTGGTCGATTATACAGGGAATAACTGGAGCTGGCCTCTCTTTGGCAATCAGTGACAACACCCCCCCCCCCCCCTTTATGACAATTTTGGATTTCACCATAGTGTATGTAAGGCTTGCTTGGATTGATTAATCTCACTTTTGTCTCAATTTCTTTCTCATTTATAATTAAAAACAAATCTGATATTTGTAGTAAAACTTTAATCTTTGGGAATATGAAGACACAAAACCATCATGAATGGTAATTAGTATAGCAGTTGAGACATTTCAGCTAGTGAACAATATATGTGCTAAAAGCTGTGACTGTCATATGTGCAGATATTTCTAGGAATATGTTGTAACAACTTGATAAGTATGTGTAGACTATCCTGATACTTGTGTGTATTGGAACAAGTCATTATAGTTGACACCGTTTGCTTGTTAGGCATTACATTTTTTAAGAAATTATCTTTCCATATTTTTTTTACAGCTATCGTGGTTAAAATCAATACCATTGTCATCCAAACAAATCTTTTTACTCACCATTTTCAAATTTGGTACATCAAGTTGTTCTTGCATATATATTACAACTGTGATGTTCAGGTCCCTTAAATAAAAATTTTCACAATGAAATTTGTTTTTGGCAAACTCAAAGTAAATTTTCAATTACAAAGGTTGGAGAGAAGTGTTAAATATACATATAACAACGGAAGATGTGGTGTAATTTTATGAGGCAACTCTGCACCAGAGACCGATTTACGTAGATGATATCAGATATAGGTCACCATACCGACTTCACTAATGACAAAAATCCATACGGCGTAGGTAGCTATGATAAAAGTCCCAGAAATTATGTTCTTTTGTATGTATTGCACATAATAACAATTTAATGTGTGCATACTGAACTTTCACTGAAACATATTTCAAGCATAATACGGATGAAAACATATAGATGATAAGTATCATGAGATTTATGCAAAGTAGGATGAGTTCGATATATGCACTACCATAAGAAAATGAATCGATAATGTATGCTTGGTATGTGCAAAATCCCCTTTTTAAACTACTAGGCTTCGTATTTATACATCCAGCTGTATGAACACTCTGTATAAACAAGGGAACATCTGTTAGATTTGTCATATTTCTATGTTTACCCTATACGATATGAAAATAAGAAGATTGTCAATGGACAACTATCCACAAAAGTTCAAATTTAAAGGTCAATATCATAAAAAAACATCTTATTATATCATTTTGCATAGATCGATACATTTTTACGTTTCTTTGCATGAGGTGGATCAAACCAGTGTTCACAAAGAAAATTGTCATCCATATTTTGGTCGCAATGACACCCTGCACTTTATTTTGTTTTAATCAAATACTTTCCGTATCAGCTTCCCTTTTAAAAACGCATGTCAAAAAGTAAGACAGAACTTAAAGTTTGCCAACATCACCGACTAATTACATAAATATAGCGTCCCTGTATACTGGGCGATTTTTTTAAATTACAATCGAAACGTTTTCCTGAACCTAGTAAGTAGATTTGTTTATTTATAAAGTCTTTAGTAGTGTTTGGAACTACCCGGTAACTGATGGTGTGTGTCCTATAGTCAAAATATCGACATGCATGTCAAACGGAACATTTTGTGGTCCTCCGCAAAGTTTAGTATTGATGTATAATATCATAGACCGATATAAGGTCGGAATACTACGTCCCGGTTACTATTGGTCATTTTCATCTACATGACAAAGTGAAAAACAGCAAATTATCGAAGTGTGCTTTTATTTCTGCGTAAAAGAAATAATCAATTTAGTGAAATGTGTTGCTGGATCTGTTGGTCTATTATAATTACACTTTCCTCAGGACTTAAGTTTTTTTATAGCTGATATTTCCTGTTTTTTACAACAAAAACTGCAAATTAACAAAATAACAATTAGCAAAATATGTAATAGGAAAATATCATATTAAATAGAAAGCATTTACGCCGCCGAGGTCTTATATAGGACTAGTGTTCGGGAATCTCATAGACTTATGATACGAGAACATTTGCTCGATATGTTCGTGCCCATTATTTGATTAAATGAAAATGTTTAGGGTTACTATTAAAGAAAACTGACATGTTCAAATTTGTTTTTGGAAGAACAAAAAACTTAATTATTATAAATTTTGCAGTGGATGAACAGAATAGAATAGAATAGAATAGAATATTTTTATTTCCTAAATTACAGGGCCCATAAAGGGCGTTAAAGCAGATACAATTGATTTACATAATTGGTAATAACTACAATAATAGAGGCATATACATCATGTACATATATATTTGGAATATAAACATTGATCGGAATCAAGCCAAAAACTACATATATATTGTGAATAAAAGAATTACATTACATGCTTTTATTTATTTTCCAATTGTTTACTTGACTAGGTGTCAGTGTTCATACCTGATCTTCTTAATTCAAAACAGTCACAAATATAACAGCCTAGTTTTTCCATAAGAGTATTATTTTCTTGGGTCAGGAGCCATACAAATTTAGAAGATTTATTTAAAATTATAAAATTATAACAATTGTTAGAAATGTCTTGGAAAAAATCGTCCCTTTGAATATCATAAAGAGAGCATTCTAATAAAAAATGAAGCTCATCTTCAATTTTACCAAGTGAGCAAGTAGAACATAGACGCTCAGATCTTTCTATATGTTTTTTGGAATATCTGTCTGTCTCAATTTTTAAAGAGTGAGTGCTTATTCTTAATTTACAAATTGACTGTCTTTTTTTGAAGTCCTGTAATTCTAAATATTTTTATTTTTTTCACATTCTCGGGAATAAAATCCTAACAAAACTTAGAAATGTAGATCTTTCAAGTAAAAAAAGTAATTAATATAACAGTAACAAAATGTAATTAAACGCTAAAAGATAGCTTTAAAATAAACCCCGGTGCCTTTAAAGCCTACTATACGGGTTTTATTAGTATTTGAAAGCCGTACGATTACTGTAAACATGCAGTTGTTTATATCGATAATCCGTATCATATGTTTACGGGTAAACATTGCGTCATTGGCAAGATATTTTTTTAATTTCTTTTCGTCGAGACGCGGGGTTTCCCCTGTGTTATAGTTTTACTATTTATTAGTTGTGGGTGTCATTTCATCGAAAGTGTTCACAGTAATCACGAATGTTTGCATTTACTTTCTGACAACGTTATGTCAAACTCCGATCCAGACCTAGATGTTAGAGATCCGACAGAATCTAGTGGTGTTAGTACCGAATTATCGACAGACGGTGTAGAAATTATCGAAGTTACTGCAAGCAAGTAAACCTATATCTAGATTTTTGTTTTATTTATTATACCAATGATTTAGTAAAAAAATGTTTTAAATTCGGACGAGCATGGCGAGGGAGAATTTTATCATATATAAATCTTAAAGACATCATTATGCCGGTAGTTTAATGAAAATAGAGTGCGAACAGACTAGAGGGGCGAACGTGTATGATGAGAATGTGTGTTTGGAAGCGAACGCATCCGATACCGTCGACGTCGTTCATGTCAGTACTTATATTTTCCTTTTTAAAATGTTATGCTTTTAAAATTGTGTAGGTTTAAACTTTTATGTAAAAAATGAAGAAAGCAGTGTATATTTCTGACCGTATGTATTTTCTATGTTGTAGAACGTTTTGCATCGCTTGTTTACATCGTATCGCTATTTTTGAGAAGATCCCGAAAAGCGACCGTTTCCAAGGCACTCGACGTAAGAAACATGCGTTAAAATATGCGCACTGTTAAAGGGCCGATCCACCTTAAGTGTTTTTATGATCACGCCGAAGTGCGATGGTGTCATTGTGACGCTATCTTGTTGATAGCTACGCCAAAGTGCGATGATTGTAACGCTGAAGTGCGATGGCCTGCACAGAACTCTTTTGCTAAGCTTTTTTTGTCGATGTATAAGTCAATGTAAAATAGAGACTGAATTGAGGAATGTGTCAAAGAGACAACAACTCGCCCCAAGAGTAAAAAAACCAAAACTGAAGGGCACCAAAGGGTGGGTCTTCAACACTGCGAAAAAGCCCTCACCTGTAGACGGACTTCAGATGGTCAAACAACTTTAAAGTTTACTAGTTTAATGACAAACATAGGACCGGACAAAGGGAAACTAAAAATTATTAGGCAAGATAATAGCTGATAAATCTTCAAGCAATACACATGTGAAAACAAATGTTATACTGGCGAGTCCAAAATACATTTCTTTGATATGTTTATACATGATACTGGTTATGACTTTTAATCCACAGGGGCGGATCCAGCCATTTTAAAAAAAGGGGGTCCCAACCCAGAGTGAAGGGGAGGGGGCTCCAGCTATATGCTTCCATGCATATGCATTGATCAACCAAAAAGGGGGATTCCAACCCCCGGACCCCCCTGGATCCGCCAATGATCCAATATAGCTATATACATGTTCACTGTAAAGTTTGAGCTCACATGTCGAAGATTACAGAAACATACTGCGTAAATATATGTGACGTCACGTATTGATATGTAGAATATTGTAAATATGCTTTTATTTGAATATAACATTGAAATATGTGTTTCCTTTAGAATCAACGTAACCGTAAAGCAATGCGAATTATAGAACTGAAAACCTAACATTGGTGCCATGTTTAGAATTGCGGAACATTACGCGTAATCATGTGTTTCGCTTCAGTATTTTTGTGATTTTACTTTCCACTACCTATTTGACGTCGCATGTAAAATGTCGTAACTATGTTTCTGTTTGTTTTGAAAAGAATATTGAACTGTACATAATTATTTCCCTTAAAATCAACCTCCCCTATAACAAAGTAAAATTAACAACCAAAAGTGATCTTAAACAGTTTTCAAATAAAGAAGAACTATATAGTAACGTAAGCATCTACTAAGAATTGCAACTTAATAGTCAACAGATGCACCCTGGTGTTTGCCAAGACTTTAGCGTTACATGTAGTTCATTGACTTATAATACTGTCTTCAGGTTGTGTGAAATTACAGATATATGAACTGACAAATGTTATCTTGAATGGGGCAGTTGATCTGTGTTTATACATTTAACCATGCTGTCTGGAGGTTTTGTTGTTCTCCCTCACTTAGATTTATCAGATTTATCTGCTGTGTTATCTTTCAGTTTACTATTGTAATTCATTAGGAATTGTTTTAAAATGATGTTTAACAATTTAGTATCAGGCTTTTCAGTGAGAATTGAAAAGTGTCACAACTTCCTACTAACTTCATCATTGTCAGATTGGGACCTGTGTGTTTAGTTTTCGCCTTATCAAATTTCAGCCGGGCTGTAGCCATTGTCAAGCAATGTTGTTCTAAAAGAAATGGTTATATTTGTCGTCCGATTTTTTAGCATTTTTTTAATTAGGTAGAGGAAGATGTGATATGAGTGCCAATGAGACAACTCTCCATCCAAATACCAATTTATAAAAGTAAAACATTATAGGTCAATGTACGGCCTTCAACACGGAGCCTTGGCTCACACCGAACAACAAGCTATAAAGGCCCCCAAAATTACAAGTGTAAAACCATTCAAACGGGAAAAGCTAAATCTAATATTTATAAAAAAAGCATCTCCATGAAGTCATATGCATCAAACACATTAAGAGTGCCTTTCAATATATAAACCAAGCAAATAGTTTTGAAAAAAAACAATGGATAACACTATGTAGTTTAGTTACGATTATAGGGATTATAGCTTCAACTATTGGCGCCAGTTAACTTTTGAGGCGTAACACGTTTGCTGCAAATTAGTTGCTCTGTCATCAGGATAAATACTCCTGCACGTCTGGTCTATCTTTTTGTTTGATGTTTTTCTGTTTGTATCGATCTCATCATGTTAGCCTTTTTCAACTGAATTGTATGGTCTGTTCTTATTGTGTACTGTTACACCACTGTCACAGGTTAAGGGAGGATTGAGCGCATGTTTAAACATATTTAACTATGTCACACTTTTTATTCTTTGTTCTCTTTTTTGTAACCGTACGGTTGCTTATAAATATTTCCATTTACTTCATATGAATGTAGGTTGATAGTTGTCTCGTTAGCAATCAAACCAAATCTCGTTTTAAAACTGTTCTACAAACTAAAAACATCAATGTCACCAATCAGTTTTTAACACAGCGAAAAAATACCGCACTTGAGTCAGGTTTCAGTTGTCCCCTAAACAATATATTGTTTATGCATCTTCATTAAGTCAAAACGCATTCGTGAACCATAAAATATGTCAATGCTGTTTTCGTTCCTAATATATAGGGACAGGTCAATAGGTTAAAATCAAAACTTATAATCATATTGCTTCATCTGCAATAACAAAAACCAAATAAACTGCATCATATGTGCATGTCAAAGTAAACAATTACACTCGCTATTATATGTGTGGATACTCATTAGTAAAGTAGTAACAATTGAAGTTACAAACCACTGACCCTGGTTGAGCGCTTACTAAAATGATTAATCCCACCACATTCTTTATGGTTTGTTCTTATTGTTAACATAGTTATCAAGGGTACCAGAACTTAGTACGCCAGACGCGCGTTTCGTCTATATTAGACTCATCAGTGACGCTCACATCAAAATATTTATAAAGCCGAAAAATACAAAGTTGAAGAGCATTGAGGATAAAAAATTCCAAAAAGTTTTGCCAAATACGACTACGGTAATCTATGCCTGGGATAAGAAAATTCTTAGTTTTCGAAAAATCCCAAAGTTTTGTACTACTGGGCTCATGATATCCTCGGGGACAAAACGTCGACCTGGCATCGACCCAGTGGTGTAAATAGTTATCAAAGGTACCAGGATTATAATTTAGTACGCCAGACGCGCTTTTCGTCTACATTAGACTCATCAGTGACGCTGAAGGTTGTACGATTGGTTATAAACGACAATCTAACCAAATCTCCTTTTTAATACTGCACTTCAAGATAACGACAACAATGTAATATATCGGGTACCAGTTTGACTTTACGCTAAGTGCGAGTCTATGTTGTTTTACTTCCTTTAATGTTATAAGTTGTTTTCTGTTTTATTTCATATCATATTAACATTATCATTATGTTTTTTTTTCTATCCAGAGTGGTGATACTGCACTTCACTTTGCTGTATATCAGGAAAACACAGAAATAATCAAGTTGCTGATTGATGGTGGCATTGATCTCAATATACAGAATCAGGTCAGTTGATCATTAGTTAAACTTGTAAACGTATTGAATTATCTGCAATGACAAAAACTAAATGTACTGCATCATATATGATTTCAAACTAGACAACACTTGATGCAGTGTGTTTAATTACTCCTTAGAAAAGTATCATTTAAGATTGCAACATAAGTTATAAGTGACAAATTGATATCTTCCATAACAAGCACTGCAGAATGAAGAACCATGGAAAATGTTGTTGACTTTAAAATGTTCCTAATGTTGAGGTCACTATATATCAAAAAAACACAATATCATAACAATTCTAGTACTAAAGCACACAAATAACGCAATTTTAATGTGAAAAATTCGTATATGCTTTGCATATTAAGGAGTACGTTGAATGGTCGAGATGACTTCCAGTAGTTGATCTTGCCGTTGGTTATGTTTCGATAGTCAACGTTGACCGAACATCATTTCGTAACCAATCTGAACAAGATGACGGCGACAATAACACAATACTTAGAACGTAGTATCAACTGCAAATAACAATTCGAAGAATGAAATGAATATCAACAGAGCCATGTTTTAGTTTATTTATGTTTTACCATTTTGGCGCCCATTTTTAAATGTCCGCCTTGTTTTTTTTTTTTGTAAAGTTTTGAATTCCGACATGACTTACTTTAAACATTGAATCACATTTGTTATGCTTTAAAAATATTAGATTTGAATATTATTTACTGTAATTTAAAACTTGTAACTGATATTTAGACTGATTGGCAGCCATCTAGAAAAGACCGCCATATTGGATTATTCCGGGTGGGTCCATAGTTTAAATTGACTACCATATATAGTTCTACCATTGTGCAAAGTTTCATGCTTTTATCATCAAACCAAACATTCTTTTGAAAAAATGCACTAATCAGCTGGACTATATGTAAAATGTCGTTACTATGTTTCTGCTTGTTTTGAAAAGAATATTGAACTGTGCATAATTATTTCCCTTAAAATCAACCTCCCCTTATAACAAAATAAAATTAACAACCAAAAGTGATCATAAACAGTTTTCAAAAAAAGAAGAACTATATAGTAACGTAAGCATCTAGTCAGAATTGCAACTTAATAGTCAACAGATGCACCCTGGTGTTTTCCAAGACTTTAGAGTTACATGTAATTCATTGACTTATAATACCGTCTTCAGGTTGTGTGATATTACTGATATAAGAACTGATAAATGTTACCATGAATGGGGCAGTTGATCTGTGTTTATAAATTTAACCTGGCCGTCTGGAGGTTTTGATGTTCTCCCTCACTTAGATTTATCAGATTCATCTGCTGTGTTATCTTTCAGTTTACTATTGTAATTCATTAGGAATTGTTTTAAAATGATATTTAACAATTTAGTAGCAGGGTTTTCAGTGAGAATTGAAAAGTGTCACCACTTCCTACCAACTTCATCATTTTCAGATTGGGACCTATGTGTTTTCGCCTTATCAAAATTCCAACCGGGCTATAGCCGTTGTCAAGCGATGTTGTTCTAAAAGAAATAGTTATATTTGTCGTCCGACTTTTTAGCATTTGTTTTAATTAGGTAGAGGAAGATGTGATATGAGTGCCAATGAGACAACTCTCCATCCAAATGACAATTTTTTTTAAAGTAAACCATTATAGGTCAATGTTCGGCCTTCAACACGGAGCAATCTATGATGAGTTTATATAAAGCTAGTCATCATTTCAGTTTAATCATGTATATCTATTGTATAGTCATTTTATAAAATTTACTGTTTGCAGATCTGTGTATTTTTCTTAATAATAATGATGTTTTTGTCCCAGGGTTAGATGGAGAGTTGTCTCATTGACACTCATACCATATCGTATTATATGTATGACAGTATCTTTATAATCATGAAAGCATATGCATCAAACAAATAAAGAGTGCCTTTCAATATATAAAACAAGCTACTGGTTTTGAAAAAAAACCAATGGAAAACACTATGTAGTTAAATTACGATTATAGGAATTACACCACTGTCCCAGGTTAAGGGAGGGTTGAGCGCAGTTTAAACGTATTTAACCATGCCACAATTTTTATTCTTTATTCTCTTTGGTTGTTGGTTGCGAAACGTCCAGTGACAAATAGTTCGTGCATGTCCTAGGCTACATTAACATATAGTTTTTGTCTAAAATTAAAAAAACTAAGTGCAGATGGAAAATGTTTAAGGAATGATCATTGAACTTCAAAAGGCAGGAGGGGTATGGTATATTTCTTTTTAATAAAAAAAAAATCCAATTCCCAAATTAATGAAAAAATATCTGTTGAAGCATAGGACGAAAAAATATTTGAAATCCTGATCTTCACTAAAAACGATTATATCTTTCAGATATGCAAATTAAATTAACACTTTCATATATCTAAAAACATTTAAAAATACCAAAACCGCACAGGTAAGTCTGTACACACGGTCCTACTAAAAGCGCCCGGAGAAAAGAAATTTTGTCTAATTGTTTGATTAATCCCACCACATTCTTTATGGTTTGTTCTTATTGTTAAAGTAGTTATCAAGGGTACCAGAACATAGTACGCCAGACGTGCGTTTCGTCTACATAAGGCTCATCAGTGACGCTCATATCAAATATCTATAAAGCCGAAAAAGTACAAAGTTGAAGAGCATTGAGGATAAAAAATTCCAAAAAGTTACGCCAAATACGACTACGGTAATCTATGCCTGGGATAGGAAAATCCTTAGTTTTTCGAAAAATCCAAACTTTTGTAAACAGGAAATTTATAAAAAAAATGTCCATATTATTGATATTTATGTCAACACCGAAATGTTGACTACTGGGCTGGTGATACTCTCGGGGACGAAACGTCGACCTGGCATCGACCCAGTGGTTTTAATAGTTATCAAAGGTACCAGGTTTATAATTTAGTTCCCCAGACGCGCGTGCCGTCTACATTACACTCATCAGTGACGCTGAAGGTCTTTCGATTGGTTATAAATGACAATCTAACCAAAATGCCTGTACCAAGTCAGAAATATGACAGTTCTTATCCGTTCGTTTTGATGCGTTTTGTTATTTGATTTTGCCATGTGATTATGGACTTTCCGAATTGATTTTCCTCTAAGTTCAGTATTTTTGTGATTTTACTTTTTAATACTGCACTTAAAGATAACGACAACAATGTAATATATCGGGTACCAGTTTGACTTTACGCTAAGTGCCAGTCTATGTTGTTTTACGTCCTTTTTTTTTGAAAAAAAAACTAAATGTACTGCATCATATATGATTTCACTTGATGCAGTGTGTTTGGTTACTCTTAATTAAAGTATCATTTAAGGCTGCAACATGAGTGATAAGTGAAAATTGATATCTTCCATAACAAGCACTGCAGTATGGAGATCCATGGAAAATGTGGTTGACTTTAAAATGTTCCAAATGTTGAGGTCACTATGTATCGAATAAAACACACAATATTATAACAATACTAGTACTAAAGCTTACAAATAATGCAATTTAAATGTGAAAAATTCGTATAGGCTTTGTATATTAGGGAATACGTTGATTGGTCGAGATGACTTCCAGTAGTTAATCTTGCCGTTGGTTATGTTTCGAAAGTCAACGTTGACCGAACATCTTTTCGTAACCAATGTGAACAAGATGACGGCGACAATAGCACCGCCCTTAACATAGTTAATTTTCACTGCACGTTAATCGTTAACTAAAATAATACACAAACGCATACACATTCATTTAAATGATAATAAGCTTTTGCAGTTTATTTTGTTAATGACATTTTATTGACACGGTGTTGTTTCATTCTCTTATTTGACGTAATCTGCTATCGTTATCATTCAATGATATGTTAAAACTATTGTATGTCATTATTTATAGAATGGTAAAACTGCACTTCACTATGCTGCACGAGAAAGAAACACGGAAATCACCATGTTGCTTATTGATGCTGGTATTTTTCTAAATGCACAGAGCATAGTAAGTAAATGATATACATTAACATATAGTTTTTGTCTAAAATAAAATTCCCAAATTGCTGAAAAAAATATCTGTTGAAGCATAGGACGAAAAAATATTTTAAATCCAGATCTTCACCCGAAACGATTATATCTTTCAGATATGCAAAATGAATTAAAATTTTTGTATATCTCAACACATTTAAAATTACCCAATCGCACAGATAAGTCTGTACACACGGTCCTACTGAAAAGTACCCGGAGAAAAGAAAAACCGCCCGAGATAGAAAAAAAAGCGCCCGGGGGAAGAAAATAATAATATTTTATAACAATAAATGTTTTCCTGAATAATAAAAAAATCATTGCTCTTTGTCTAAAGTGTGTAGATAGTGTTGTTGCAGTCTTACATTTTTGATTTCAAAATTGTACATAAGTAAGCCGTAATATAAACAAGAGTATTTAGAAGAATCATGAACGATATTGTCCTCGATCAAAACTTATATTTCGTTATTAAAAAAAACCAGTGCGAACAACATTAGAAGCCAAGATAAACAATATTTGGAACTACATCAACATGTATAGAATAATCAAATTGCATGCACTGTCATAATCCATATGAGAATCAATCTACACTTGGTGTCTATATGCAATGTGTTGTCAGAATCGATGCTCTCAAGAAGCCAAAGATCAATTATAGTTTGGAACTGTATTCTTTACTGCTGGCAAAATCAATAAAAAAATACAAGATCATAAATGACCTACTTTATCTGCCTGTCCCAATGATGAATAGATTATTGAGTCTTGTAAAAACCCCACTGAAGAAGCATATTAATATATAGAAATAATGAAGTAATGAAAATATATATATGGAACTGATCAGCTAAGGATTGTACATGTTAATTTCAACATTTACTATTATATTGAAATTAACAATGTTAATAAATGTCTTATTAAGGTAGCACAATACAAAGATTTTTCATCCCCAATCAGACATCTTTAAACTGATGTAATTCCACTCATCTTTCTTTAAAATTGATAAATGAGGTACTAAAAGAAAGAAGAAGGATTAATCTTTCAAATTGTGATAATTTCATTATGACATAATTATTACATAATTAATTCTTATGTAATTAGTTGCTATATTGTGATGTCAATACTTGAATGAATTTAGCTTCTTTGTTATTCATAGCATCCCAAAAATTTTTATAGATTCTTGCACAACACAGTTTGACCTCCAAAACCGTGTCTCAGATTTTTCCTATTGTATTTCATTCTCTCATAAATCTCCAATGAAGTTTGCAACATCAATTCATAAGAGACCACTAAATTCAATTGGGTATAAAATTTGTTCTTTTGATGTTTTTGGAAATCTGAGACACGGTTTT
Organism: Mytilus edulis; assembly: GCF_963676685.1. Lineage (NCBI taxonomy): Eukaryota > Metazoa > Mollusca > Bivalvia > Mytilida > Mytilidae > Mytilus > Mytilus edulis. The sequence continues at coordinate 2,286,743 of NC_092357.1, read as the reverse complement.
GGAGGTCAAGCTGTGTTGTACAAGATTCTATGAAATATTTTGAGATGCTATGAAGAACAAAGACGCTAAATGTATTCAAGTGTGGACATCACAATGTAGCAACTAATTACATAATAATTAATTATGTAATAATTATGTCATTATGAAATTATCACAATTTGAAAGATTAATCTTTCTTCTTTTTTTTTGGTACCTCATTTATAAAATATAAAGAAGGATGGAATGAATTACATCAGTTTAAAGTTGTCTGATTGGCAGTGAAAAAATCTTTGTATTGTGCTACCTTAATTTGATCTCATATGATATGAGGAATACAAATCAAAAATGTTTCAATTTTATTTTTAAAGAGCTGTTTTAATTTAATTATTTTGCTTAGCTGCCTGTAGTGATTTTTTCTGAAAACATGATTCATGATATGCAGTTGTCTTTAATACAGAAGGTAGCTAATGATATTTGGAAATATTGGAAATCATAATACCAAGTGGCAGTTGTGGTAAATGCACATGCTTTGTTTCATCTTTAACCTCTAACCTAAATGGTCACTTGAATTATTTTACATCATTTGGCATTTGTTGTCCATCCATATGCTATTCTGTTTATATTTCAAAAGTTATATGTTCTGGACATAATGAGAAATAAACTAGTTTTGTTCAATGAGACAGCAACCAAACAAAACATCTTGTGTCTCACTAACCACGCTACATATAACTGATAACATATTTACCTATAATAGTAAATTCTGAAATTATTACAATTTTTTACGAAAGGACTAAATGTTTAGTTCAATTATTGTAATAATCAAAAATTCTGCATAAAGATCTTTAATATTCAGTTATCAGAATACGAGTTCTTATCATTGAGATAAAAACCCTTTCGCATTATTTGCATTAATTTAAACATCACAATAATTTCTGAATTTACAGTATCATAAAGATCCATATTACTGATCATAAAATCAGATGAATATTGTTTTGTAAAATTAGATATCACTTAGATTGATACAGATTGCAACAAAAATCTCAACCTAATTTCAAATTCAGTGATAAGTGATCAAGGTTGAAGTTACCTGATTATGGATATTATTGTCAAAGTCAAGTTTTGAAAGTTTGTGTTTTTTTAATACTAAAAGTACATGTACATGCACTAGGAAAGCCATTTTTTTATGATACATAGTGTAACTAATAGGTCTACTTGATTTGGTATATTGGAATGATTATTAAATGTATAAATTGAAATATTGAATAAAAGGATGTGATATTATTGTAAATGAGACACTCTACAAGAGACAAAATAACACTGAAATAACTATAGGTCTCCAAAACAGCCTTCAAGAATGAATAAAGCTATTCTGCATATAAGGTAATATATGAAATGATAAATGAACAATTTAAAACAATTCAAATAAGAAAACAAACCGCATAACTTATATACAAAATAATGAATAGAAAACAAATATGCCTATATACTGCAAGGTATTTCTATACGGTAACCTAAGTTGTTAATTTCTGTGTCATGTTGGTCTATTGTGGAGAATTGTCTCATTGGCAATCATACCACATCTTCCAAATCTCCGTTTTAAAACTGCACTTCAAGATAACGACAACAATGTAATATATCAGGTACCAGTTTGACTTTACGCTAAGTGCGAGTCTATGTTGAGTTTTACTTCCTTTAATGTTATAAGTTGTTTTATTTCATATCATGTTAAAATTCTAATTATGTTTATTTATCCTAAGTGGTGACACTGCACTTCACTTTGCTGTAATGTACACAAACACAGAAATCATCAAGTTGATGATTTATGGTGGCATTCATGTCAATATACCAGAAAAGGTCAATGGATTATAAGTTAAACTTACATTTATATTAAATTATCTACAATAACAAAAACCTGCATCATATGTGATGTTAAGCTAGACAAAGTTAGCTTTCTGTATTTTGTTTTTCTTTCCAGTTTGGTAACACTGCACTTCACTCTGCTGTAAATCACAAAAACACAGAAATCGTCAAGTTGCTGATTGATGGTGGCATTGATCTCAATATAAAGAATGAGGTCAGTGAATTATCAGTTAAACTTACAATCATATTGAATTATCGGCAATACCAAAACATTCATTTACTGCATCATACGTGATGTCAAACTAGACGCAATTAGCTTTCTATTGTGTGCGTGGATACTCTTTACTAAAGTAAGGTTGCAAAATTAGTGAAAAGTGACAAATTAGAGTCTTCCATAACAAACACTGTAAAATGCAGAACACTGGAGACGTTTGCTGACTAAAACAAAATTCCCTAAGGTTGTGGTCACAATATATCGAGAAAACACAAGTGCAAATTGTAACAATTCTACTGGTGAAGCTTACAGTCAACGACAATTTAAAAGTGATGAGATAATATTATACGACAAAAACATAAAACATCAACAATATTCAACTTACATGTACTGAAAATTTAAACCAAATCAAAATTATATGAAAGCATACTGGTATAAGTACTCGAAACTACTGAAATTGCACTATTTTGGTAATTTAACACAACATATGATATGGTTTACATAGAATAACAGAAAACACGGTTGCATAGAGTGAGCAAAAAAACTACAGGAATACATTTTAGTATCAATTTTGTCGATACTTTTAAAAATAATTCAATGAATACATTTTATTTACAAAACGTCAGAGCATTGCACGCTGGGTAGCTATATGGCTACGACGTAGGTCGCTACATGCCACATATTTATACATATTATACTTAAGCAAAGCAACATTGGCTCTCTCAACATTAAAATATTTGCGAAAAAATTTACTGTGATACCCTTCTTGAAGAAATGTAGCCTACAACAGGAATGACGTGTAGACACTGGCGTGTTTTTAAATATCTAAACTAGAATAAAAACTTCTCGTCTCAAACATCTCCTTTATGATTAGGTGAAAGATGACATAGTACGTAATAATCTTAACATAATTGAAGTTATATGGTGCTTGGCATAACCACAGGCAATGCAGTTACTTCATCTAGTCAAATATTATTTTGTTGATGCAATTAAACAGGGCAACTACAACGTATTTGTATGACTAAGAAACATGAATAAGCTGCAAATACAGATATTTCACACAGACATGATGTAGTCATGATGTCGTTTATGAACTAGTTTGATCCAACTAAGTTACTGAACTAGAAGATTCCATCTATTCAATATTTACTATGTAAAACCTGTCTCGAATTCTGGTGTTTTTACAACACCAGCCATGGACATAATTACCAACAACTACAGCTAGAGAATCGGTACACACACGTAGGACTAACATTGCCTTATTTCAGCATTTTTTTCTGTCGAAAATGAATAACTCGTCTTTACCAAATGGTTCAAAATGTTTGTATTTCTCTTATATTCTCTGATACTTTGACCAAAATATAAGGTGCCAGCACAACTGATTGTACTAATGCTATGACATATTAACAAGAAATATTTGTATAGATTAAGAATTATCCTAGCACTAACCAAATATAACAATGCGATTCATACTTACATCTAGTCAACAAAATGATAACAAAGATGGGTTGAAGCAGATGACAATGAAAATATTAAGTATGTCTTGACATCATTCCACGCATTTAAGCCTACAAGACAAATGGCCATCCGCATTGAATAATGTTTCAGTAAGAGGTCAAATATGTCACTACGAATCGACATTCTCTAAATACAATCCAGCAATGTGTCAATTGTTTTCCTTGACATGTATCAATTATTAATTGTGATCAATCTTCCTTTGTTAGTGCTGATGCCAAATTGGACCAGTGGAACATTGTGAACATTTTGCTTTAGATATATATTTAGTATGTCATCATTGAGAAGCTTAGTATGTGATTGGTTAGAAAGCTGTAATTGAACATAGTTTTTCGTGAACAGCAGATTCTTTTCAAAGGCTCTCATGAATCATGAACAAAATATATCCATGAAGTTATAGCATGTTTACTTCGCATTTTGAGACAAAGATCCTAAAATAATTTTAACTGAGGCAGTGGTAAACTATGTTACATTCAAAGAAAGAATTAATTAGCATGAATTGAGTCCACGTTACCTCTACTGATTTGTAACATTAATGAATGAAGTACACATTTGTATGTTAGAAGATTAAGATAAGGTCCCTTCTAATGTATAAAGGTGTTATTATGCTGCTTATTCTGTGGTTTATCATAATGTATGAGTGCTATAGTATTTGATATGCCATTAACTATACAGTTCTAGTGTTGTAAACGTGACTTGCAAATGGTATATGTAGATCAAGCAATGAATATAATTAAACACTTGTAAAATAAGAAGGCCTGGCTATGGTGTTGAATGTTATTAATAATACCGTACAAATACAGCACATACATAGGAAGTGGATATATACCCTATTCGATACTAATCACAAAGGTACTAGCATTTTGAATGAGCTCATACAATATGGTTGAAAGATACTCTAGCGGTAGATAAAAATGTGGGAGGATTATGATTTTATGTACATTTCTTTTTCAAATGTGGTGAATAGTTGTGCAAAAACTAAATGGGTTAAACTTGGCACACATTTTTAAAACTGCTGTTAAAATATGTTGTTGTTTAAATGTTAAAGAAGATGAGGAAGACACCATGAGCAACATGAACCCTCTCATAAAACAAGGGGATGATCTAAGGTGTTCAAGGAGGGACAGCAGGTGTTATTGGTTAAAAAGCTTGATGAGTCATGCATATTCAGTATAATCAAATTAGAAACATATTGGTATATGTTAAGGTAGATAGGGTGTCTTCCTCCATTTGGATTTTGAAATACTAGAAAACAAGGTCTAGATCTTTGATGAAATGTGCAAATTTTTATAGTATAAGGTAATTCGTGTGTAAGAATTTTCATTATTATATAGAAAATGCCATGTTTGATCATATTTATGATTGCATTTTACAAAAATAAGAATTATTATGTTTGGTTCATTTTTATCCAACTTTGTCAAATAAGGGGAGGCAACTCAAATGCAAGGGCAGATAATTCAAATAGTGTTACTTTTACGATAGAATGTGTTAGGCATTTACCCATTTTTACATGTAGCAAGAAAACGAGTCCGGTGACCCCATTTTTGCTTTTTCTTATCTAAAAGTATAATATTGGAGCTATCTTCTCATATTTTATCTCAAAGTTCTATGGTGTGGTTTGCGTTTTATGGCGAAAAAAATGGGTTTTCCATGCATAATCTATACAAAATCTTGACAATTTTACACAACCTGTAGTGTGAAAATAAGTCCGGTGACCCATTTTTTTATTAATGTTTTTAAACAAGCAGGATATGAACTACATTTGGCAAATTATTAAAAGATTCTATGGATTATAATTTAGACACCCCATCTTCTTTAAGTATACCAATATCTTTTTTAATATTGTTATCTTATATTAGACCAAATGTTAAGGTTTCAAATAAAATCAGGTTTGCCATATCTGTAAAACCGTGTACTATGAATCCGACAAGGAGAGGTAGAACATGTGGTATGGACTTTACTCATAGTTGAAGGTTGTCTGGTGACTTATAGCTGTTATTTTTGTGACATTTGGCCTCTTGTTGAGATTAGTCTCATAAGCAATCGTACCAAATCATCATTTGTGATTTAGATGGTACACAGTCAAACAAATCATAAAGGCGTCATGAAAACGTTCGAATGTTTCCATTTATGGTTATTTGATTAAAATATCAAAACACAATCCTTAGAACGTAGTATCAACTGCAAATAGCAATTCGAAGAATGAAATGAATATCAACAGAGCCATGTTTAAGTTAAATAATGTTTTTACATTTTTGGCAGCCATTTTGAAATGTTTGCCTTTTTTTTGTAAAGTTTTAAATTCCGCCATGACCTACTGTAAACATTAAATCACATTTGTTATGCTTTAAAAATATTAGATTTGAATATTTTTTGCTGTAATTTAAAACTGGTAACTGATATTTTGACTGATTGGCAGCCATGTTGAAAACGGTCGCCATATTGTAGCTTAAATTGACTACAATATATAGATCTACCATTGTGCAAAGTTTCATGCTTTTATCATCAAACCCACTATTCTTTTGAAAAAATGCACGAATCAGCTGGACTATATGTAAAATGTCGTAACTATGTTTCTGCTTGTTTTGAAAAGAATATTGAACTGCACATAATTATTTCCCTTAAAATCAACCTCCCCGTATACGTTATAACAAAATAAAATTAACAACCAAAAGTGATTATAAACAGTTTTCAAATAAAGAAGAAATATATAGTAACGTAAGCATCTAATAAGAATTGCAACTTAATAGTCAACATATGCACCCTGGTATTTTCGAAGACTTTAGAGTTAGATGTAGTTCATTGACTTATAATATCGTCTTCAGGTTGTGTGAAATTACTGATATAAGAACTGATAAATGTTACCATGAATGGGGCAGTTGATCTGTGTTTATAAATTTAACCTGGCCGTCTGGAGGTTTTGATGTTCTCCCTCACTTAGATTTATAAGATTCATCTGCTGTGTTATCTTTCAGTTTACTATTGTAATTCATTAGGAATTGTTTTAAATTTATGTTTAACAATTTAGTATCAGGCTTTTCAGTGAGAATTGAAAAGTGTCACAACTTCCTACTAACTTTATCATTGTCAGATTGGAACCTATGTGTTTAGTTTTCGCCTGATCAACATTTCAGCCGGGCTGTAGCCGTTGTCAAGTGATGTTGTTCTAAAAGAAATAGTTATATATATCGTCCGACTTTTTAGCATTTGTTTTAATTAGATAGAAGAAGATGTGATATGAGTGGCAATGAGACAACTCTCAATCCAAATAACATTTTTTTTCAAAGTAAACCATTATAGGTCAATGTACGGCCTTCAACAAGGAGCAATCTATGATGAGTTTATCTAAAGGTAGTCATCATTTCAATTAAATCATGTATATCTATGATATATTCATTTGATAAAATTTACTGTTTGCAAATCTGCGTATTATTCTTGATAATAATGATGTTTTTGTCCTAGGGTTGGATGGAGAGTTGTCTCATTGGCACTCATACCACATCGTCTTATATGTATAACAGTATCTTTATAATCATGAAAGCATATGCATCAAACAAATAAAGAGTGCCTTTCAATATATAAACCAAGCTAATGGTTTTGAAAAAAAACAAAACAATGGATAACACTATGTAGTTTTATTACTATTATAGAGATTGCATCACTGTCCCAGGTTATGGGAGGGTTGAGCGCATGTTTAAACATATTTAACCATGCCACATTTTTTTATTCTTTGTTCTCTTTTTTGTAACCGTACGGTTGCTTATAAATGTTTCCATTTACTTCATATGAACGTAGGTTGATAGTTGTCTCGTTTGCAATCAAACCAAATCTCCTTTTAAAACTGTTCTGTAAACTAACAACATCAATGTCACCAATCAGTTTTTAACACAGCGAAAAGATACCGCACTTGAGTCAGGTTTTAGTTGTTCCCTAAACAATATATTGTTTATGTATCTTCATCAAGTCAAATTGCATCCATGCACCATACAATATGTCGATGCTGTTCGTTCTCAATATATAGGGACAGGTCAATTGGTTATAAGTAAAACTTATAATCATATTGCTTTATCTGCAATAACAAAAACCAAATATACTGCATCATATGTGCATGTCAAAGTAAACAAATTATGCTTGCTATTGTATGTGTGGATACCCATAAGTAAAGTAGTAACTATTGAAGTTACAAACTACTGACCCTGGTTGAGCACTTACTAAAATGATTAACCCCACCACATTCTTTATGGTTTGTTCTCATTGTTAAAGTAGTTATCAAGGATACCAGAACTTGGTACGCTAGACGCGCGTTTCGTCTACATAAGACTCATCAGTGACGCTCATATCAAAATATTTATAAAGCCGAAAAAGCACAAAGTTGAAAAGCATTGAACATCAAAAATTCCAAAAAGTTGTACCAAATACGACTAAGGTAATCTATGCCTGGGATAAGACAATCCTTAGTTTTTCGAAAAATCAAAAGTTTTGTAAACCGGAAATTTATAAAAAAAAAAGTCCACAATATTGATATTCATGTCAACACCGAAGTGTTGACTACTGGGCTGGTGATACCATCGGGGACGAAACGTCGACCTAGCATCGACCCAGTGGTGTAAATAGTTATCAAATGTACCAGGATTATAATTTAGTACGCAAGGCGCGCGTTTCGTCTACATAAGACTCATCAGTGACGCTGAAGATCGTACGATTGATAATAAATGACAATTTAACCAAATCTCCCTTTTTAATACTGCACTTAAAGATAACGACAACAATATGATATATCGGGTACCAGTTTGACTTTACGCTTAGTCCGAGTCTATGATGTTTCACTTCCTTAAATGTTATAAGTTGTTTCCTTTTTTTATTTTATATCTTGTTAAAATTACAATTATGTTTTTTTTTCTATCCAGTATGGTAACACTGCTCTGCACTTTGCTGTATTAGAAAAAAACACAGAAATGGTCAAGTTGCTGATTGATGGTGGTATTGATCTCAATATACAGAATCAGGTCAGTGGGTCATAAGTTAAACTTGCAATCGTATCTGCAATGACAAAAACTAAATGCACTGCATCATATATGATTTCAAACTAGACAACACTTGATGCAGTGTGTTTGGTTACTCTTTAGTAAAATATCATTTAAGGTTGCAACATAAGTGATAAGTGACAAATTGATATCTTCCATAACAAGCACTGCAGAATGGAGAACCATGGAAAATGTTGTTGACTTTAAAATGTTTCAAATGTTGAGGTCACTATATATCGAAAAAACACAATGTTATAACAATTCTAGTGTTAAATCTTACAAATAATGCAATTTAAACGTGAAAAATTCGTATATGCTTTGCATATTAGGGAAGACGTTGATTGGTGGAGATGACTTCCAGTATTTGATCTTGCCGTTGGTTATGTTTCGATAGTCAACGTTGATCGAACATCTTTTTGTACCCAATTTGAACCATATGACGGCGACAATATCACCGCCCTTAACCTAATTAATTTTCACTGCACGTTAATCGTTAACTAAAATAATACACAAACACATACACATTCGTGTAAATGATAATAAGCTTTTTGCAGTTTATTTTTTTAATAATATTTATCAAAGGTACCAGGATTATAATTTAGTACGCCAGAAGCGCGTTTAGTCTATAAAAGTCTCATCAGTGACGCTAATGTCAAAATATTTATAAAGCCAAACAATTACAAAGTTGAAGAGCATTGAGGATCCAAAATTCAAAAAAGTTGTACCAAATACGGATAACATTTTATTGACACGGTGTTGTTTTATTCTCTTATTTGACATAATCTGCTATCGTTATGATTAAATGATATGTTAAGACTATTGTATGTCATACTGTATAGGATGGTAAAACTGTACTTCACTTTGCTGCACGACAAAGAAACACGGAAATCACCATGTTGCTTATTGATGCTGGTATTGATCTAAATGCACAGGACAAGGTTAGTAAATGATCAACAAAACCGACACAACACTATGTACTATGTGTTTATATATGCAACGACAAATAACAATGTTTGTTAACATAGTATAACGTTTGATTTCTTCAAATTGAATTGACTTCCCCCTTTTTATATTGACTGAGAGATCTTTATTTTCTTACTACTTATTAACTGCAACATATATACTTTGACAAAAGTAATCGAGCTATATTGTGAGCATCCATGTTTGTTAAAAGTTATGTCTGAGTGTTCTTGCGGGAGAAAAATCTAGAAAACATCATCGACTTCATTATTTTCTGTATCATGGTTGTCACCATCCGGGGAAGTCGTATTAGTCTAGCATTTATGGTTTTGTATGTTCCAGATACTAACAGAATGTTCTAACATAGTTTTAAATGCCTGCTATATTTTGCCTCCGTCTTCTACCAATGTTTCCATAATTTTTCGCTTTGTTTATGGCCTCGCAACTAAGTTGTAGGGTCCATATAGTTTCACCTTCGTCATTCCGTCATTTCGCCATTCAGTCATTCTATCAGTTGTCGGGGTGATATAGTTTTACCCTTGTCGGTAATTCCGTCATTCCTTCATTCCACAACAAACCATTGTACAGACTTGTTTTCTAAACGCCTTCAAATAATGAGCTGAGTTTTAATATGTGTGTTAACAATAATAAAATACAAATCATGGTAAAGTTTCGTTCCACTCTGCTAGTTTTTGCCGAAATTACGGACTTTGAACTTTGAAAAATTGTTGAAAATCACAGTACACGGACTTTTTCAAAACGCCCTCAGATATTGGGCTGATTTTCGGAATGTAAGTTGACCATGATAAGTTACAGGTCGAGTTTAAGTTGTGTTCCTCTCCGCTACGTTTTGCTGAAAATAAAGGTTTTTAAACGTTGAAAATTGATAAAAATCACAATCTTACGGATTTTTTTCTATACGCCTTCAGATTTCGTGTTTTTTTTTTATATGTGAGACTACCATGATGAGTTACAGATCAAGTGTATGTTTCGTTCCGCTATGCTAATTTTCATGTCGTTTTACGACGTATAGTCACAACAAAAATGCAAATGGCAGGAAGCATTACGTTGAACCGAATTTACTTAGAGTAATCAAAAAAATAAAATACCACACGAACTGAACTGAACTTGTTGGTAATGGAGTTAATTCAACAACACTTACCGTTATCTTGATGATATGTTTTCGTTAAATAATCAAGAATTTTCTCAATATACTGCTAAAATTTACCCCAAGGAACTTACTTTTAATAAATCAAAATTATTCGGTAATAACTGTCCTTTTCTGGATTTAGATATTTCGGTTTTAAACGGAAACTCCAAACTAAAATGTATGACAAAAGAGACGATTTTTCGATTCCTATTGTTAATTTTGCATTTTTAGATGGTGATGTTCGTTTGGCACCATCTTACGGTGTTTATTTTTCACAGTTCGTTCGCTATGCAGTTGTGACGTTTTTGATTCTAACGAATGCAATCTATGTATTACTGGTAAATTATTAAACCAGGGATATCGTTACCATAAATTACCTAAAACCGTTACTGAATTTTTCCATAGATATAAAGATTTGGTTTTGAAGTTTGGATGTACCTGTAGAATACTTATTTCAAACGGGATAGCACATCCTCATTTTTACGGAAATATTGTTAACCGTGCCAGGAAATTTAGAAATGATCCATGTAAACTTGTCGCTCCTTTAAATAAACTTATTCTAAAAGGTTACCTATTCAACACTGTAATTAGATCATTGAATATTGTTTTTATTGTATTTATATTGATTGTGGTATCAGTAAATGAAAAGCTAACTTAATATAACAAGTATGTTATATACATATTATAAATATTCATGAATCTACAATCTTTCGATACCTGTAACTTGGCATTGCACAAGGTCATGTTTTTCTCTGGCTGTTTATGACGTCTTTACACTAAATCCATTGGATGTTGGATTTGTAAGGATTGATAGTTTAGTCTTAGAAGCATGATTTGTTTATTAGTTGTTAGTGGCTTTGAAGTAGCTGTCAGATAACTGCGAGTACTCTCAGATCTGTTCATTGTGTCTTTTTATTTCGGGATATATAAGTACACGGCCACGTCCATCTGATGAGTTAAGCCTTTTTCAACTGATTTTGATAGTTCGTTCTTATGTTGTACTTTTATACCACTGTCCTAGGTTAGGGGGAGGGTTGGAATCCCGCTTACATGTTTAACCCCGCCACATTATCTATGTATGTGCCTGTCCCAAGTCAGGAGCCTGTAATTCAGTGGTTGTCGTTTGTTTATGTGTTACATATTTGTTTTTCGTTCATTTTTTTTTTTTTTATATATAAGGCCGTTATTTTTTTCGTTTTAATAGTTTTACATTGTTTTATCGGGGCCTTTTATAGCTGACTATGCGGTATGGGCTTTGTTCATTGTTGAAGGTCGTACGGTGACCTATAATTGTTAACGTCTTTGTCAAGTTGGTCTGTTGTGGACAGTTATCTAATTTGCAATCATATCACATCTTCTTTTTTTTATATTTAACAAACAGACTTATTAATAAGGGATTTAGTTACGATTAGATCTATTAATAAGAGATATAGTTACTATGATATCTTTACGTCAGGTCTTTAAAGAGTACATATTTAAGAATTAATATTGAATTATTGATATGGTCGTTCTATTGTAAATAAACTAACTTATTCCAAGACCAGTAGTTGGCATGATACGGGTTATGTCCTTCTTATATATTTAACGATGACTGGAAGATTTGTTCTTTATTTTAATATGATGAAGACATTTTTGTTAATCAGTGGAGGGTTGTCTCATTAGCACTGATACCACGTCATTTTATATTTATTAGAAATCAACCAAATCCAAAAAATGGATTATGTGTTTCGTGCACAAATAGTGTTTTTAAAGTACCGAGTAAAGGTTTAAAAAGAATTCAGATCTACTTGTCTTGTTGTCTTCCTGAACTTTTGTACCCTGAAGTCGAATCTCATTTAACAATAAAACCAAACATTTTAGGCTTGCGTTCAGCATTATTCGAACATGTTGATTATCAGATATATCATTCAGTAATGTTCAATGGTTTGTTGTAATTGTTTCATATGATTAAAGGTTTTGTTCCTTTTTGTACTTTCTTTTATTATATACATCTTTTGTAATCCCTAGCTAGTTATAAAATAATGTAAGTTTGTCTTCATTGTTTAAAAATTGGCCATACATGTACTTGATTTATTTTCTAAACTGGTCACTAAAGTACAGGGAGATCAATGCTTTTTGTTAAAAGGATATATACATAAATTATAGACATTTAAAGCACTAAACAGTCGGGTTGATTAGGTCTGACATGTTCAACAAAATGATCTTCATATATCACTCTTTTACCAAGAAATAAATTGGGTGTGTTTTTGTTTTTTTTTGTTTGTTAAAAAAAGGTAATTGTTCAAAATTTTCTGAAATTCGGCAAAAATTTGAAATTGCATTGTGCAGATTAAAAGAAAGTAAGTGGTTATATTCGTCAATTTCAAAGTTTTTCTTATTTAACTTTGTAAAACAATACTGATTTGAGGATGAGAACTGCAACACTAAACCAATTTACTATTAATGTTGTAGCTTTTTCATATATTATTTACGAATGTAACATTCTTTTATGTCAAGGATGGTTCAACTGCACTGCATCTTGCAACAAGTAAAGGCAACACAGAAATGCTCAATTTGCTTATTGGTAATGGTATTGATGTTAATTTACAGGACAAGGTATGGATAAATATGTTATATAGCAAATCAAAATTTGCATCTGCATAAATCATGTAAATAGGAGTTTATCTATCAATATCTAATGTGACAAGTATCATAGTTTACATGGCAACAAAAGCAAGAAAAACACGGAGCTATTAAGATTTTATTGAAGGGTATGCCAAACGAGGTCAAAATTCCATGAAAGAATTAAGATGTCCATTCTAGTTCTGTATTTCAAATTTATAACGCTTACATATGAACTTTGGGTCATTTAATTAATCGAGTACAACTATGATAACATCGATACCTATGATAAACACTATAACAACGTATTGCAAACTCATGTTCAGAAAGTTATTGTCGTAAATTCACTATTATTTTTGAATATTTTGATTAATTAAAAATGTTAAATAATGTATTTTTGTCACTAAAAAATATTGTTCTTATAATGTGTATCTGTGAAGGCTCAAAATGACATTTCACCCAAGATCACCATTTTGCCGTCAACATTTTGGGTTTAAAGACAATTGTTGTTTCCTTCTTATTTGGTGATCTATATCTTTTATTTTGCTTATTTTTTTAAGCTATATTTCAGCTTTATATATTATTGTTTTGGACCAAGTATCACACACAGTTTTTCGACATTCCGATAAAAATATGTCAACAACTCTTTTTTCATTGAAAAAAAGGTCCATTTTGCATACCTGTTGAAAAGTAAAATTTTGAGCTTAAATGGTCTGGGACCCCCTACTTTTTTTTAATCAATTTGACTCACTGTCTGTAAAGATTAAAATAATAAAAAATATGGCACTTCTGACAGAAACTTCGAGTAGGCCCGAGCCACCTTAACATGTTTAAGCCTTATGTGAATTTTAATTTTAGTTCATATATTTTAGAGTATAGTATGGCATCCAGCATCACTTAACTAGCCCCTTCTGTTGTTGTTTGCTCTTCGTCGGGTTGTTGTCTCTTATACAAATTTTTTTTTTCCATTCTTATTTTCTCAATTAATCAATGCCTATTGTTATCACAATGTGTTTATCTTGCTTAACTATACTTTGCCACCTACATTTTTTTTGTATGCAGCACTTCTCAAAATAAAAAAAAAGTGGTTCCTAAATTGTGTAAGTCATGATACAAGCATCCGAAATTCGATTCTTAAGGATGTACACCTCTGAGGAGCCAAAAATTTCTAGAATTAAACTTTTTTGCTTAACCTGATTTCTGGGTTTATAAGATGGTAACAAAATAATTGGTGAAGAAAAAATCATATGGTGGTGCACTTCTTTTTTTGATACAGCCTTTTGAAAAAGCCCAATTTTGATGATTTCCCCATTTTTCATCGATTTTTACCTATTTTTGGGCTATTATCGTGAAAAAAATCACAGTTCCACAATTAAACTTTTTTTTATACTTTCTATAAAGATGAAGTGGACCTATCTGAATAAATTTTACTTAAAAAAACTATAGGTATGTGTTAATATAAGAAAGTTTTATCATATTTTGATGCTTTTTTGTGTAAAATTTACCATGCTGTCAAATTTGTATTTTTGTGATTTTTCTCAGTTTTAAGAACAAAATGCATATTATTTCAACTTTTTTGTTATAAATATGATAAATGATTGAAAAAATACATATCTAAGAAATTTAAAAAGACCAAATTGATATGGGATGTACATGATTCTTGTTAAATCATTTTTTGTATCCCCCACCCATTGCTAGACAAACTTTTGCAGCTCAACGTATATGTTGCACTTAGCTGCCTTGAAAATAAGAAAATTTAGCAGCTCAATGTCTATGTTGCATTTTAATTTAGCTGCCTTGAAAATAGGAAAATTTTGCAGCTGAATGTATATGTTGCACTTGGATTTAGCTGTCTTAAAAATACATAATTGGTAGTTGATGTAAGCAACGTCCATTGACCAATATTACGGGATAAAAAGGACGATGCTTTGTTTTAAATTATTCTTTATCTTTCCTGTATCTTTTCTCGTCTTTTTCGTTAAGACCATCAGGTTCTAAAGTGTGGAGTTGGTGGATCCAAAAGTGTTCTCTTCTCCTTCTCGCCGTGGTGTCCCACTCGGTGTTGACTTCTATAATTTGGAAAGTAACATTATCAAACGATGTTTCGTTGAACGAAGATGTCTTGTGAGAGGACAGTTTTTGTTGGTTTTGTACGATGAAAGATGGTTATTGAGCCGAATATTAAATGTGTTCATTATTTCTCCCACATACTGCATGCCACAAGTGTCACATGTTGATATATAAATTGAGTTCTCCGTTTTACAGTTGGAATTAGAGTAGATGGTATAATTTTGTTAAGTAACAGAGGTGATGAAAAAACTGCTTGTATTGGCAACTTTACAACACACACAATTCCTTCGACCACATTGTTTGTGGCAACCGGGCGATGGAGTAGGCTGCTTTGCTAATACAGAAGTCACTAATTTGTCACGGATGTTTTTAGGTCTTCTGAATTCAAAATTACATAAACTGCACTGTTTGGAAATTAACACAAGATATGATATTTTGTTTACATATAAGAACGGAAAATGATTAAACGAACTGAGCAACAAAACTACAGAAACACACGTTACTATCAATATTGTCAAAACTATTAAAATTATAAAAATGATAAATCTTATTTAATAAATATCAGAGCAAAGAGTGGTAGCCGTATCGCTATACAGTAGGTTAGATTAAACCATTTTTGAAAACAGCAAAACAAGGAAGGAAAGTCTGACTGATCAATTTAGAAGTAGACGAAAGCATACTGACAATTGTTCATGTAAATATATCAAACAATACAAAGATGTACAATTCTTTTTGTCTAATCAGTTTAAAATCTGACTGCAGAGTATTGTTGAGAAAGTTGAATCATTTTGACAGACATGTTTTTTTTCGGATTTGCTCAGCGTTTTAAAAATTCAATGATTTTTTCACATATTTTAAATTTCCATTTCTAAGTAGCAACATTCCAGCACCACCTGCATACGGGGAATATATCTCCCAAATGAAACGATATTCCCGTGCTTGCATTTCCTATCATGGTTTTCTTGATAGAGGGATGCTGCTCACAAGGAACACCTGAGATCAGCCCTAGTTTTTGGTGGGGTTCGTGTTGTTTATTCTTTAGTTTTCTATGTTGTGTCATGTGTACTATTGTTTGTCCGTTTGTCTTTTTCATTTTTAGCCATGGCGTTGTCAGTTTATTTTAAATTTATGAGTTTTACTGTCCCTTTGGTATGATTCGTCCATCTCTTGAAGTAGAATTTTTTTTCAATTACATTTATGGTCCGATACGAGATCCTTCACGTACCAATCGCAAATCTTGACCATTGTAATATATTCTTTTACAATCTATTATTTCGTTCAACTGAATGACACTTGTGTTATATACTGACTGCGAACTCCTGTTTTCTTTGCAGAAGACGTTTATATTGATAAAACCATATCCTTAACATGTTAAATTATCTGTTTTATTACCTAGGGGCTGGGAATTTGTCTCTGTTTTTGCCACTTGGGCATCACATTTGCTGAATATTATGTTGTTTCTGTGAATATGGAATAGCTAATACATATGTATATTATATCACTTTAGTAATCATTTCATTGAGGTATGTGTGTATCTCTAGCTTGGCTTTTGTTTGTATTTATACTAGTAGAATTCCCAAATTATACATATACAGTACGTAGGCAAAACACAATATCTCTGAATATTACATATCTCCCTATATGAGGCGTGGTTTGTGAAACAGCTGTTTTTACAAAGTGCAACCATAATGTATCTCATTTTTTCGATCACAATAAAGTGTGATTTTCTTGTTTCACGCGTTTATGTGCATGATGTATAACAGATCCCAGAGCGCACTCATTTTTGAAATACAACTCACAAATCTAGATTATATATCATTGTTCAGATAACCACCACGAGGCAAGTGTTTCGGTATGTTAAAATACAAGTTTATAATTTGGTAATTAATTAATTATGTTAATTTTATATAAGGGGTGTTATGTTTTCCCCGGTTTAATGACACTGAGAATCAGCTAAATATAGATTCTACCACCACTGATTCGAGTTTGATACGATAGTTATACACTC
Source organism: Mytilus edulis (assembly GCF_963676685.1). Taxonomy (NCBI): domain Eukaryota; kingdom Metazoa; phylum Mollusca; class Bivalvia; order Mytilida; family Mytilidae; genus Mytilus; species Mytilus edulis. The sequence goes on along the minus strand of NC_092357.1, from coordinate 2,269,362 downwards.
GATACAGTTGAACTTTTAAATTTAAAACGCGAGGCGTCTTTTGATGTGACGTCACAACAGGAAATTCAGAAGTAAGCAAACAAAAATGTCATAATCGAATTTTGACCAATACGGAATTGAGATCAAACGAACCACACATTGATTCCATAAAAATAGAATAAAAATATTTCTTGTAAGAATTAGAGAAAATATTATACAATTTTAGCTCGAAAATTGATGTCATTTCCCCCATAATCATTCCGGAAACAGCCACGAAGCAGCCATTAAATAGTATTTATAACCAATGAAATACCATTAACAGATTTACCCGAACCTGACGTCTAGCATCTGACTAATCAGACCGTATCACCATGGTGATACGGCAATAAAACCAAGGGACTTTTTGCCTTAGGTTGCAAGCAATGTAACCTTGAAAAAGAACACCAGAAGTGACATTTTCTAAACCGGAAGTAGCTATTTCTTAGTTTATGTAAAAGTATATAGAACCTTATATTTTTGGAATTAGTGTCAAGTAAACTATCAAACAATACCGTTAGTAACATCTTTTAAACCGGAAGTAAAAACTATCTCCGTAATTTCTATCTTTTTGAATTGAAACCATATGGTTTGTTTTTTTGATTAGCATACAATACGCTTTTTACGGTGTCGGTTGGCTATCAAAGCTCAGAAATCGCTAGTCGTAAACACCTATGATTTTTTCCATTCATCACCAATTCATGTGAATTTGAAAACTACTTCAAGGTCAAATGTGTATGTTGCCCTTGACCTTCGACCTAACACCTTGTCATTGGATAAACTCAGCAACCTAAGTACTTACAGAAGTGTTGAATAATTGAAAATGTTTGGGTCATTTTAGCGCTACTTTTTTTTGTTCAATTTTTTACCAAAGGGATTTGACCTTTTTCTAAGGGTCATAACCCCTGTTTTAGGTTTCTTCGAAGACAAAATCGGCTTCTACTATATAACCATAGGTCCTAGACCAATGGGGTCTTTAGGAATGACATTGAGAACTAATGACCTTGAGGCAAACAACTCAAAGTTCAAGGTCATGTCCAAGATAGCAAATTATATGTTTTTGATCTTATTTAAATCATTTTTAATATGTTTTAAAAGTTTTTACCTTTGACCTTTCAACTTCTTGGTCGATATCTCAAAAACGGTTAATTTTACAGAAATAGTAAACAGTAAAAAATGTTAAAGTGACAGAAGAGATTTGACATATTTTAAGGGCGTAACCCCCCGTTAACGGTTCCCAATAGGTAAAATAAGCTTTAACTCTTGAACCAAAGGTCCGATACTCATTGGGTCTTTTGCACTGACATTATAAACTGGTGATCTTCCAAAACTGAAGTGTAACATTTGTTTAGGACCCGACTCCAGTTCTTCCTTACATTTGGATCGAAAATATTCAACGACTCACTGGTACATGTAGGATTATGCCCATATGAATAGTAAACCGTGTCGGTTGGATACCGAAACTCAGAAACCGTATGTCGTTGACATCTAGGATCTTCACCATTCATAATCAATTCATGTGACTTTGAAAAATACATCAAGGTCAAATGTGTATGTTGACCTTGACCTTTGACCTAACACCTTTTCATGGGATAGTCTCAGTAACCTGACTACTTACAGAGGTGTTGAATAGTGATATATGTTTTGGTCATTAATGCGCAACTTTGTTGCATTTTGACCAGATATTTTATCTTTCTCTAAGGGGCATGACTCCTGTTTTAGGTTTCTGAAAAGACAAAATCAGCTTTAACTATTTAACCAAGGGTCATAGACCCATGTGGACTAATTACCCTCACAAAGGTAAAACAATCAAAGGTCAAGGTCATGTCCAAGATAACGAATTATGTATTTTTGCCTTTATTTAATGGAATTTTTTAAAGGTTTTGCAGCTTGACCTTTACTTTTTGGTCGATATCTCAAAAACGGTTAATCTTACAGAAATAGTAAAAAGCCATTAACGGTTCCCTAAAGGTAAAATAAGCTTTAACTCTTGAATCAAAGGTCCTAGACCCACGGGGATTTTTGCTATGACGCTGTAAACTGATGATCTTCACAGAAGATCACAAAGTCAAGAGTGAAGGTCATCTCCTAACAAACGTAGTATATTTTAACAGTTTTTTTGCGTGTCCAATACATTCTACGTCTTTTGGAACATGTATTTAACATTACAAAAGGAAAGACCTCTCAATTGTTAAAGAACAATTGACATTTTAAATACAAATGAACTATTATTATCTTTTTTTCCGCCAAACTTTGACGGAGTTAGAAGCCTTAGCCGTGAGACGTGTACACACTTTTGGCGTTATGAATACATATCCGGAACTCTCTCTTTGAATCTAAATTTGTTTAACGGTTGGGAGTAATCCCCTTTAAACTCAAAAAGCTTGTTATCGTTCAAACACCATAACCGTAATAGGTAGAAAAAACCGAGGGGAGAAATTTGTTTAGGACCAGACCCCAGTTCCTCGCTACATTTGGATCAACAATATTCAACGACTCATTGGTAGGGTTGTGCACCTATGAAAAGTAACCGGTGTCGGTTGGCCACCAAAACTCAGAAACCGTAAGTCGTAGACACCTAGGATCTTCACCATTCATCATCAATTCAAGTCACTTTGAAGAATACCTCAACATGTGTATGTTGACCTTGATCTTTGACCTAATACCTTGTCATGGCATAATCTCAGCAGCCTAAATACTCACAGAAGCGATTGAATAGTGGTGAACGTTTGGGTCATTAATACGGAATTTTGTTACATTTTGACCAGAGATTTTATCTTTCTCTAAAGGGCATAACTCCTGTTTTAGGTTTCTGAAAAGACAAAATCAGTTTTTACTATATAACCAAAGGTCCTAGACCTATGAGGTCTTCAGCAATGACGTAAGGGACTAAAGACACTTACAAAGGTAAACACAGTCAAAGGTCTAAGTCATGTCCCAGAAAGCGAATTATGTATTTTTGACCTTATTTAAAAAAAAAAATAGTGTGTTTTAAAGGGTTTTCAGGTTGACCTTTACCTTTGAACTTTCAATTTTGACATTGTGGACTGATGATCGTTACAAAGGTCAAACGGTCAAAATTCAAAGTCATCTCCTAAAACATGTAAAAAGCGAATTTGTTGATTTCATCATATTTTAACAACCCCAAGGGTGACTGGGGTATAGAAAGATGGTCACTTGGTCTTCTCCCGTCCGGCAGTAAAACGCTTGCCGAAAAGGGGTGTCCTATTTGCTGTGCGGAATGTATCAAGTTCACAGTCACGTCCGGTCAGAAGGGGGACGTTAAATCCGATACCTCGTGTAAAAAGAGTGCCACGCTCTTTGCACGTCAAGAACCATTGCAACAACTCTTTGAGGGGTCTATAGGTGGCCTGTTGCAAGGCACAATTTCTGTCTCTATCTAATATACCCTCATTTTCTAGTGGCAGTCCAAATTTCCTCGACCATCATCCTTAAACCTAAAACCGTTACTGAATTTTTCCATAGATATAAAGATTTGGTTTTGAAGTTTGGATGTACCTGTAGAATACTTATTTCAAACGGGATAGCACATCCTCATTTTTAAGGAAATATTGTTAACCGTGCCAGGAAATTTAGAAATGATCCATGTAAACTTGTCGCTACTTTAAATAAACTTATTCTAAAAGGTTACCTATTCAACACTGTTATTAGATCATTGAATATTGTTTTTATTGTATTTATATTGATTGTGGTATCAGTAAATGAAAAGCTAACTTAATATAACAAGTATGTTATATACATATTATAAATATTCATGAATCTACAATCTTTCGATACCTGTAACTTGGCATTGCACAAGGTCATGTTTTTCTCTGGCTGTTTATGACGTCTTTACACTAAATCCATTGGATGTTGGATTTGTAAGGATTGATAGTTTAGTCTTAGAAGCATGATTTGTTTATTAGTTGTTAGTGGCTTTGAAGTAGCTGTCAGATAACTGCGAGTACTCTCAGATCTGTTCATTGTGTCTTTTTATTTCGGGATGTATAAGTACACGGCCACGTCCATCTGATGAGTTAAGCCTTTTTCAACTGATTTTGATAGTTCGTTCTTATGTTGTACTTTTATACCACTGTCCCAGGTTAGGGGGAGGGTTGGAATCCCGCTTACATGTTTAACCCCGCCACATTATCTATGTATGTGCCTGTCCCAAGTCAGGAGCCTGTAATTCAGTGGTTGTCGTTTGTTTATGTGTTACATATTTGTTTTTCGTTCATTTTTTTTTTATATATAAGGCCGTTAGTTTTTTCGTTTTAATAGTTTTACATTGTTTTATCGGGGCCTTTTATAGCTGACTATGCGGTATGGGCTTTGTTCATTGTTGAAGGTCGTACGGTGACCTATAATTGTTAACGTCTTTGTCAAGTTGGTCTGTTGTGGACAGTTATCTAATTTGCAATCATATCACATCTTCTTTTTTTTATATTTAACAAACAGACTTATTAATAAGGGATTTAGTTACGATTAGATCTATTAATAAGAGATATAGTTACTATGATATCTTTACGTCAGGTCTTTAAAGAGTACATATTTTGGAATTAATATTGAATTATTGATATGGTCGTTCTATTGTAAATAAACTAACTTATTCCAAGACCAGTAGTTGGCATGATACGGGTTATGTCCTTCTTATATATTTGACGATGACTGGAAGATTTGTTCTTTATTTTAATATGATGAAGACATTTTTGTTAATCAGTGGAGGGTTGTCTAATTAGCACTGATACCACGTCATTTTATATTTATTAGAAATCAACCAAATCCAAAAAATGGATTATGTGTTTCGTGCACAAATAGTGTTTTTAAAGTACCGAGTAAAGGTTTAAAAAGAATTCAGATCTACTTGTCTTGTTGTCTTCCTGAACTTTTGTACCCTGAAGTCGAATCTCATTTAACAATAAAACCAAATATTTTAGGCTTGCGTTCAGCATTATTCGAACATGTTGATTATCAGATATATCATTCAGTAATGTTCAATGATTTGTTGTAATTGTTTCATATGATTAAAGGTTTTGTTCCTTTTTGTACTTTCTTTTATTATATACATCTTTTGTAATCCCTAGCTAGTTATAAAATAATGTAAGTTTGTCTTCATTGTTTAAAAATTGGCCATACATGTACTTGATTTATTTTCTAAACTGGTCACTAAAGTACAGGGAGATCAATGCTTTTTGTTAAAAGGATATATACATAAATTATAGACATTTAAAGCACTAAACAGTCGGGTTGATTAGGTCTGACATGTTCAACAAAATGATCTTCATATATCACTCTTTTACCAAGAAATAAATTGGGTGTGTTTTTGTTTTTTTTTGTTTGTTAAAAAAAGGTAATTGTTCAAAATTTTCTGAAATTTGGCAAAAATTTGAAATTGCATTGTGCAGATTAAAAGAAAGTAAGTGGTTATATTCGTCAATTTCAAAGTTTTTCTTATTTAACTTTGTAAAACAATACTGATTTGAGGATGAGAACTGCAACCCTAAACCAATTCACTATTAATGTTGTAACTTTTTCATATATTATTTACGAATGTAAAATTCTTTTATGTCAAGGATGGTTCAACTGCACTGCATCTTGCAACAAGTAAAGGCAACACAGAAATGCTCAATTTGCTTATTGGTAATGGTATTGATGTTAATTTACAGGACAAGGTATGGATAAATATGTTATATAGCAAATCAAAATTTGCATCTGCATAAATCATGTAAATAGGAGTTTATCTATCAATATCTAATGTGACAAGTATCATAGTTTACATGGCAACAAAAGCAAGAAAAACACGGAGCTATTAAGATTTTATTGAAGGGTATGCCAAACGAGGTCAAAATTCCATGAAAGAATTAAGAGGTCCATTCTAGTTCTGTATTTCAAATTTATAACGCTTACATATGAACTTTGGGTCATTTAATTAATCGAGTACAACTATGATAACATCGATACCTATGATAAACACTATAACAACGTATTGCAAACTCATGTTCAGAAAGTTATTGTCGTAAATTCACTAATATATTTGAATATTTTTATGAATTAAAAATGTTAAATAATGTATTTTTGTCACTAAAAAAATATTTTTCTGATAATGTGCATCTGTGAAGGCTCAAAATGACATTTTACCCAAGATCACCATTTTGCCGTCAACATTTTGGGTTTAAAGGCAATTTTTGTTTCCTTCTTATTGGTGAATATATCTTTTATTTTGCTTATTTTTTAAGCTATATTTCAGCTTTATATATTACTGTTTTGGACCAAGTATCGCACACAGTTTTCGACATTCCGATGAAAATATGTCAACAACTCTTTTTTCATGAAAAAAGGTCCCTTTTGCATACCTGTTGAAAAGTAAAATTTTTCAGAAACTTCGAGAAGGCCCGAGCCACCTTAACATGTTTATGCCTTATGTGAATTTTAATTTAAGTTCATATATTTTGGAGTATAGTATGGCCTCCAGCATCACTTAACTAGCCCCTTCTGTTATTTTTTGCTCTTTGTCGGGTTGTTGTCTCTTATACAAATTTTCTTTTTCCATTCTTAATTTTCTCAATTAATCAATGCCTATAGTTATCACAATGTGTTTCTCTTGCTTAACTATACTTTGCCACCTATGCAGCACTTCTCAAAATAAAACAAAAGTGGTTCCAAAATTGTGTAAGTCATGATACAAGCATCTGACATTCGATTCTTAATAGAGAAATATAGCTATTTCAGATATAACGTTTCCAAAATTTTTAAAAAATTGGCAAAACTTCAAATTGCATTGTGCAGATTAAAAGAAAGTAAGTGGTTTTATTCGTCAATTTCAAAGTTTTTCTTATTTAACTTTGTAAAACCATACTGATTTGAGGATGAGAACTGCAACCCTAAACCAATTCACTATTAATGTTGTAACTTTTTCATATATTATTTACGAATGTAACATTCTTTTATGTCAAGGATGGTTCAACTGCACTGCATCTTGCAACAAGTGAAGGCAACACAGAAATGTTCAATTTGCTTATTGGTAATGGTATTGATGTTAATTTACAGGACAAGGTATGGTATAAATATGTTATATAGCAAATCAAAATTTGCATCTGCATAAATCATGTAAATAGGAGTTTATCTATCAATATCTAATGTGACAAGTATCATAGTTTACATGGCAACAAAAGCAAGAAAAACACGGAGCTATTAAGATTTTATTGAAGGGTATGCCAAACGAGGTCAAAATTCCATGAAAGAATTAAGAGGTCCATTCTAGTTCTGTATTTCAAATTTATAACGCTTACATATGAACTTTGGGTCATTTAATTAATCGAGTACAACTATGATAACATCGATACCTATGATAAACACTACAACAACGTATTGCAAACTCATGTTCAGAAAGTTATTGTCGTAAATTCACTAATATATTTGAATATTTTTATGAATTAAAAATGTTAAATAATGTATTTTTGTCACTAAAAAAATATTTTTCTGATAATGTGCATCTGTGAAGGCTCAAAATGACATTTTACCCAAGATCACCATTTTGCCGTCAACATTTTGGGTTTAAAGGCAATTTTTGTTTCCTTCTTATTGGTGAATATATCTTTTATTTCGCTTATTTTTTAAGCTATATTTCAGCTTTATATATTATTGTTTTGGACCAAGTATCACACACAGTTTTCGACATTCCGATGAAAATATGTCAACAACTATTTTTTCATGAAAAAAAGGTCCCTTTTGCATACCTGTTGAAAAGTAAAATTTTTCAGAAACTTCGAGAAGGCCCGAGCCACCTTAACATGTTTATGCCTTATGTGAATTTTAATTTAAGTTCATATATTTTGGAGTATAGTATGGCCTCCAGCATCACTTAACTAGCCCCTTCTGTTATTTTTTGCTCTTTGTCGGGTTGTTGTCTCTTATACACATTTTCTTTTTCCATTCTTAATTTTCTCAATTAATCAATGCCTATAGTTATCACAATGTGTTTCTCTTGCTTAACTATACTTTGCCACCTATGCAGCACTTCTCAAAATAAAACAAAAGTGGTTCCAAAATTGTGTAAGTCATGATACAAGCATCTGACATTCGATTCTTAATAGAGAAATATAGCTATTTCAGATATAACGTTTCCAAAATTTTCTAAAAATTGGCAAAACTTCAAATTGCATTGTGCAGATTAAAAGAAAGTAAGTGGTTTTATTCGTCAATTTCAAAGTTTTTCTTATTTAACTTTGTAAAACCATACTGATTTGAGGATGAGAACTGCAACCCTAAACCAATTCACTATTAATGTTGTAACTTTTTCATATATTATTTACGAATGTAACATTCTTTTATGTCAAGGATGGTTCAACTGCACTGCATCTTGCAACAAGTGAAGGCAACACAGAAATGTTCAATTTGCTTATTGGTAATGGTATTGATGTTAATTTACAGGACAAGGTATGGTATAAATATGTTATATAGCAAATCAAAATTTGCATCTGCATAAATCATGTAAATAGGAGTTTATCTATCAATATCTAATGTGACAAGTATCATAGTTTACATGGCAACAAAAGCAAAAAAAAACAAGGAGCTATTAAGATTTTATTGAAGGGTATGCCAAACGAGGTTCAAATTTCATGAAAGGATTAAGAGGTCCATTGTAGTTCTGTATTTTAAATTTATAACGCTTACATATGAACTTTGGGTCATTTAATTAATCGAGTACAACTATGATAACATCGATACCTATGATAAACACTACAACAACGTATTGCAGACTCATGTTCAGAAAGTTATTGTCGTAAATTCGCTATTATTTTTGAATATTTTGATTTATTAAAAATGTTAAATAATGTATTTTTGTCACTAAACAAATATTTTTCTGATAATGTGTATCTGTGAAGGCTCAAAATGACATTTCACCCAAGATCACCATTTTGCCGTCAACATTTTGGGTTTAAAGGCAATTTTTGTTTCCTTCTTATTGGTGATCTATATCTTTTATTTTGCTTATTTTTTAAGCTATATTTTAGCTTAATATATTATTGTTTTGGACCAAGTATCACACACAGTTTTTCGACATTCCGATGAAAATATGTCAACAACTCTTTTTTCATTGAAAAAAGGTCCCTTTTGCATACCTGTTGAAAAGTAAAATTTTGAGCTTGAATGGTCTGGGACCCCATACTTTTTTTTAACAAATTTGACTCACTGTCTGTAAAGATTAAAATAATAAAAAATATGGCACTTCTGACAGAAACTTCGAGTAGGCCCGAGCCACCTTAACATGTTTAAGCCTTATGTGAATTTTAATTTAAGTTCATAAATTTTGGAGTATAGTATGGCCTCCAGCATCACTTAACTAGCCCCTTCTGTTGTTGTTTGCTCTTCGTCGGGTTGTTGTCTCTTATACAAATTTTCTTTTTCCATTCTTAATTTCTCAGGCCCGAGCCACCTTAACATGTTTAAGCCTTATGTGAATTTTAATTTAAGTTCATAAATTTTGAATTATAGTATGGCCTCCAGCATCACTTAACTAGCCCCTTCTGTTGTTGTTTGCTTTTCGTCGGGTTCTTGTCTCTTATACAAATTTTCTTTTTCCATTCTTAATTTCTCAGGCCCGAGCCACCTTAACATGTTTAAGCCTTATGTGAATTTTAATTTAAGTTCATAAATTTTGAATTATAGTATGGCCTCCAGCATCACTTAACTAGCCCCTTCTGTTGTTGTTTGCTTTTCGTCGGGTTGTTGTCTCTTATACAAATTTTCTTTTTCCATTCTTAATTTTCTCAATTAATCAATGCCTATAGTTATCACAATGTGTTTCTCTTGCTTAACTATACTTTGCCACCTATGCAGCACTTCTCAAAATAAAAAAAAAAGTGGTTCCTAAATTGTGTAAGTCATGATACAAGCATCCGACATGAGATTCTTAATAGCGAAATATAGCTATTTCAGATATAACGTTACAATATCGTTCTTCCTAAATCATATATTTCAATTTTGCTCTGAACATTTTTAAGGCTGGAAACACAGTGCTTCATGTAGCTGCTGAACAAGATCCGGAGATGGTCAAATCTTTGATAAACAATAATTGTGATCCAAATATACCAAATGATCATGTAAGTACAAATAGAATATACATTTGCTATTGATTTAAGAATATATTAGAAGTTAAATCTATAATTAAACCAAACGTCTATGAGGTAAACCTTTATATTAAGTCTTTCGGCTCGTTCGAAAATTGATTGAGGAAGGATCGTATTGAATATGTACATGTGTTCCACAGATAACGCAATTAATAAGACAAAAAAAAATTTGAGGATAATTTCAAAGGTTTGTTTACGACAGGACCCGTTCCCCCCCCCCCCCCCCCCCCCCCCTATGTTCTAAGTTTTAAAATTCTGTTTTGGAAAGCTACTTATAATATTAAAAATTTCCCTGATGCTTGAAGTTTGTTTAGACGAACTTCAAATCCCCTAATTTTAACAACTTGGTGAGATGAGGAAAAGGGGTGGGGGGGGGGGGGGGGGGGGGTAAACTTTCTGATATTATTTAAATATCGTATTTATTGTTCACTTAGCAGGGTTTTCGTACTACGATTTTTTAGTTTTTTTAGTGTTTATGCCATTGTGACTCAGGTATACTTTTATTCCATTGTCATTATCATTGTTTTTGCTGTCTTAATTGCTGTAATTTTCTCTGGGTCACGTAGAACATATGTTTTCCTTTTTTTGGCGTTGATGTGCTCTTTTACCCCTCTCACCTTACCATTTTTCTGAAAGTAATGGTTTTTAAGTTCATCAAAACAAACTTCAAACCTTAGGGAATATTTTAACGTGATAAAAAGCTTTCCCAAACAAAATTTGAGAAATAAGAAAAAAAAGAAGGGGGGGGGATGGCAAAACGGGCCTTATCGTGCCTTGTCCTTTGGCACGGTATTATAAAATTAAAAACAGTTTTTGTTAAATTCGTTCAATTTGGAAACGTCAGAAGAGAAAATTTTGTTTTTCTTTTTTTAATATAAACACGTCAATAACAATGCAATTTTATAAAGACATACTGAAGGATGACTCAATGAGGACATACTGTCGGATGACTCAATGAGGACACACTGCCGGATTACTGGATGAGGACATACTGCTGGATTACTTTATAAAGACATACTACCGGATAACTTTATAAGGACATACTGCCGAAAAACTTAATGAGGACACACTGCCGGATATTTTTATGAGGATATACTGACGAATTATTTGATGAGGACATACTGCCGGATTACGTTATGAGGACATACTGCCATATTTCTTTATGAGGATATACTGCCGTATTACTTTAAAAGGACATTCTGCTAGATTACATGATGAGGATATACTGCTGGATTACTTGATGAGTACATACTGTCGGAAAACTTTATGAGGACATACTGCCGGATTACTTTATGAGGACATTCTACCAGATTACATGACGAGGACATACTGCTGGATTTATTGATGACGATATACTGCCTTATAACTTTAAGAGGATATACTGCTGGATTACTTATTGAGGACATACTGCCAGATTACTTGATGAAAACATTCTGCAAGATGAGTTGATGAGGACATACTGCCAGATTACTTTATAAGGACATACTGCCGAATTACTTGATGATGACATCCTGCCAGATTACTTGATGAGGACATACTGCTGGATTACTTTATGAGAACACACTGCCGGATTACTTGATGAGGACATACTGCCGGATTACTTGATGAGGACATACTGCTGGATTAATTGATGAGGACATACTGCCGGATAACGTTATGAGGATATACTGCCGGATAATTTGATGAGGAAATACTGCCGGATTACTCTATGAGGACACACTGCCGAATTACTTGAAGAAGACATACTTCCAAAATACTTTATGAGGACATACAGCCGGATTACTTGATGAGGAAATACTTTCTAGACGTTATAACTTTCCTTTCCTATATTTAGATATGTCAGTTTTGCACATGGAACTTCATACTAAAATTAACAATAGAAGGGACGATTTTTTCGATAAGTTAAGCATATGTCAACATATTTTTATAGCTTGCTCTCATGTTCTACACCACGGTCCAAGATAAGGGGAGAGTTTGGCGTTTTTTTGTATAGGTTAAGCCTATGTCAACTGATTTTTATAGTTTGCTCTTAGATTCTACACCACGGTCCAAAATAAGGAGAGAGTTTGGCGGTTGCTATCATGCTTAGCCCCGCAACATTCTATATGAGCTTATCCAAAGTCAGGAGCCTGTAATTGAGTGCTTGTTATTTGATGTAGTTGATCGTATGCTTTGCTTGTTTATTGTTTTCCGCAGTTCTTGTATTGATTTATTGTACCACTGTTCAAGGATAAGGGAAGGGTTAAGCGCCCACTAACATTTTCAATCCCGCCACATTATTTATGAATGTGCCTGTCCTGAGTCAGGAGCAGTATTTCAAAAATTACAATATTGAAATGTTACACATAATGAACATGATGAATGTGTTATAATTTTTAATACAAAAAAACTTGTTTGATTTAGGGGAAAAGGCCAATAGAAGTAGCCAACAGCAACGTCATAGTGAGGTTGATAAAGGTAAGATTTATATCGCTTTTTAAATACGTTAAAAAAATATGTATAGAGTATGTGAAGATTTAAAACGTGCTAACGAATTTTAAGAATGATCTCAAAGATGTGTCATACCGAGAATGTTACTGAATCAACATAGTATTTAATATATTGTTTTCTTTAAAAAAAAATGTGTACTGACTTTGTGTCATGAAATATATATCCACTATCCTGTGTTTTCTAATTTGTATACATATTTTTAAAATACAAAAAAATATTAAAGTCTTAACGCTCCTTGCAGGATTATGAAAAGACACTTGTACCTGGTGAGTAGTTTTCTTAACATGACCTTATGATGTGCCACGATACAGTTGTCGACAAATTCTATAGCCAAAAATGTGCATATGAGTACACAAATATTATTTAGTTTGATTTTTTTACTGAATAACATCAATATTAATACCAATATAAATTTCATTCAAGAACTAATAATAGTGTGCTTTTTAATTATGTTGATCATCACACTCAGCAAAACAGTCATATACGGGAATAGATCATGTTCGGTATTTAAAAGACCAGACGATGTAAAATGGTAAATTACAATCTAAGACGTGGTAATTATGACCATAGTTGGTTTAGACACAGACACATTGTATGGATCAACCAATTAGTGTAGGTGTCCATAAATTTGACGGAGTGTCATTTTAAATCTTTCCTTTTTATAACGTTTTTGTAGCAGTTTCTGTGTACGGAGCACACTCCTTGATATGACATCCGTATAGTGTGAACATACACGTGCATAACGTATCAATTGAGATATGTAGACACCATACGAAGGGGCAGAGGGTATGTTACTGCTGAGAAATGGGGAATGGATAATTCGGAAGCTGAAATTGTTCCGTTTGTCATATATTTAAATATCGTCCATCTGTGTCAAAATTGAGGAAATATCAAAGTATGAAGCAGTCCTTCTAGCTTAACAAGATCAAATTGAACTGGACACCTTGTCAGAATTGATTGAAGCCCCCATGTCTCTGATAGAACGTCCAACTCTAAAGTTGATCTACCAATGTCCGTATTCAGAGACAAAGTAGGTGTGACATGTTTATCATCTCTTTGCTAAAATTACAATTGTCTTGTGAATGAGTTTCGAAAACAAATGAGGAATCAATAAATCCCACATGCAAACACATATTATTTGACAGGGATTCCCTTTTGTGAATTATAAGTCCTCCATTGGTTCAATCAACATTCAGTAAACATCAGATTAAATGATTTGCCTAGTTGCTATTGATACCTTTAGTTTAAACAAAAACTGTATTCTGCTTCCTGAAATATCTGTCAGATAGACACACATTATGTTCGCAGGGGAAAAGGTTTTCGATTGTACCAAGTGTACTTGTAAGTAGAGCAGACATTTGAGTAGTAAAATAATGACTTGTAGGCGAAATAAACATATATTTGTAAGGTATTTTGTGAAGCTTTGGAAGCTAGTATATAGTAGGAACTTTCGTTGCTGCTTGAAAATATGTAGCTCACAGTTTGTAAGTTACAGATTGTTTTATCTCAAATATGGAATCAATTTCGATGTTGGTGATTTCGCGATTTTCCTTTGCAAAACCTCTATGTTCTTTTAATCTATGTTTTATACGAGATATATGGCCATTATGGTGGTTGTTATGAGTAAATGTTCTTTTGAAATGTTGTATACGTATATCATTACTGAATTAAAAAATAATCTATGGATTTCCTGTCAACTCTTTCGCAGTTTATTCATTTCGAACAGTAAGTATGGGATGAATTGGGGATTATATTATGACATTCATGCCAAATAATGATTGACGGGGGACGATATTTTGGTCTTTTACTGCGGGATGATTTTAACCCTCGTTGACGAACGATCTTAAGGTCTCCTTTTATAATATGGTTACGGGGGTCATATATTAGAGATATAGATAAGTCTACAGGTTGACCGGGCCGAGGTTTGAACCAACGACGTCCCATATTCGGGGTGAACACGCTACCAGAAAACAACCGATGCGTTTATTAACCATATAGTTGATACATTGATTGTTGGTTGGTTTACGTCCATCGGCAAATACTGCATGCTCTTTCAGGACGAGAACAAATGAACAATAAATACAATAGGCAGGCTATGTAATAGAGGCCTTCTGGGATGAAGGTAGGGAAAATTACAATTGAAACAAGCCGTATATTAACTGATCAAAGATGTTACTAAGGTTCTCAACGCGACACTATCGTGTTACAAGATACATTGCAGTAAAAGTTAACACATAGACAAAATGAAACAGTGAAATTTTGGGATACATTAATTTGACAAACTCAATTATGTCATTGAGCTATTATTGCGAGATATAGTAAGTACTTCGATGACACGAATTTTCATATACATTTTTATCAATCGTTCATATCTAGAGCTACTACATAAGGAGAATTAAGAAAAACATTATTATTCCACTGATACACTTTTGGCTGCATTTTAACATCGGGTCTTAATTTTTATAAGTTACTTAAATTACTTAAGCGTATTTTCATTAATTCATTTAAATAGTAAGTTTTTTGACGATATGTGAATCATTCTTAAATCAAAAACATGTGAAACAATTTGGTGATACATATATATGAGTAACCGTTCTCCATTTCATTACGAGAAGTCAGAAACTTTGAAAAGGATAAATATCAGTTTTATCTTTTTTAAATGGGGCCTTGCTAATTAGTTTGACGAATCTTGGACATATTCAAAATGACTTATGACCGGTAATAACACAGTCGAAATTGTCGAATTCCTAGTACTTATTAAACAAATTTTGTCAATCTTACTGAATGTTTTTTTAACCTATTTTGCCAACAAATCTTAAAATTCTGGTTACGAAAATGTATAGTTTTTATGATTTGGTTTTGATTGAATGAATAATTACAATGTGTTTGTATATACACGTAATAACGCATGATTTGCAAAGTCTGGTATAAAGTTAAAAAAAAAGCCTTGAATTTCGTGTAGTCTAGGCCAGCTTCAGTGTGTGGGTATCTTGTCAAGGACTGCAGAAATATTTTCCAAAACCGTTTTGAAAATATATTGTTTACTTTAAAAAAAAATAAGGATATTTTATGATCACGTCTATTAAATTTGTAAAGTAGTAAATGTTAATGTAAAATTCAGGACTTCCAGCTGAAGTTAAGAAATTCGATAAGAAATCAGCGAGGGTGTTCTCTAGTCTTTTAGAAGAAGAAAGCTATCGCCATTTTGAGTCAAGAGTCATGTTGGCTGGCGAGCAGGGCACTGGAAAAACTACTATCGCCAGACATCTTGTCGGTAAACAACCAACAAAATTCAGAATGTCAACTGATGGAATAGAGTTATACAATGGTCTGTCATTCATGGACATAGAAACAAACTGCTGGCTTGGTGGACAACAAGGTAAAAATAAAAATAGAAAAAAGAAAATCTGAAATTAGAAAAACATTGTTATGTTTCATATATTCATTGATCATATTGATCCTATTTGTTAACACCGCCTCATTCTTGCGCCTGTCCCAAGCCTTTGCTAGTCTTGTATGATTTTTAATTTTAGTTTGTTGTGTATATACCGGAGTATTACGTCCATTATCACTGAACAAGTATGCATTTTTTGTGTAGGGGCCAGCTCCAGCTTTCGCAAGGCACTGAGTTCGGGAGATTCTCGTTGCATTGAAGACTCATATGTGGCCTTTTTGGTTGTTGTCTGCTGATTTGGTCGAGTTGTTGTCTCTTTGACACATTTCCTATTTCCATTCTCAATTTTATTATGTGTTTTCAGTCATAAGACATCTCTGTATAGGTTAACATAGAAATGTCACAGATAATTGATATCTAGGGCATTTTGGGGAAAAGGAATTACTCTAAAAAAATCAATATCGTGAGAAACAATGTTGTTTATTATTCATTTTTGTGTATCCCTATTAGACAGAGGGATTATTTTATTTTCGACCAATCATATTTGTATCATTCAATGTATTAACATTTATTCTTTATTTAGACTTTACAATGGAAGAATTAACCATTACCAGATCTCTTATACAAGACGAAACACTAAAGAAAGGAACATTTAAAAAGGGAATCAGTCAAAATATATTAGATAAAGAAGACACTCCCTTGCCTGCATCTGGAGGACCAGCAAAAACACATGAAACGCATGATTCACATACGTCTGATGCAACAGCTAAATGGTCGGATTTTGGAGGTCAATTGTCAAATACGACTTCCAAAACAGAAAGTCTAAATGATACATTCCGGCCAAATCATCACCTTCTAAACAAGCATGTCAATCCTGACGATGAACTCAAACAACTATCGGATGACCAGCCTGAACACAAAGAGATAGACGAAAACAGAGATATCAGTTATAGAGCAGGTATGCATGATAGTAGTCATGCCTGTTCAGTAAGCCCGTCAAGTAGATCAGTCGAAGACAGTAATTTATCAGACTACCTTATAAATGTGGATGAACCAAACAAATATGATCTACCTGCCACACAGGAACCCATTGACACTTTTGATGACAAATACACCCATAAAGTTCTATCTGATAGAAATACTTCGACGAGCGTCCCAGATTATCTTCATTCGGAGTCAGGTTTTACTGGAGATGTGCACATAGAAACTGTTACTAAACCTGTAATAATCAGAAAGCTAAAACACTTTTTTGGTATTTCCAAGAAAGTTAAAGAGGTCAAAGTGTCGATCACAAAAGAAAAATTCTTTGAGAAGTCTGTTAAGGTTGGGAAAAAGCTGTTACACAATAAAAACATAGCACCTATAATTATCTGGGATTTTGGAGGGCAGGATGTTTTCTATTCAACTCATCAGACATTTCTGACTTACAGAGCGATTTACATAATTGTATTAGATGGAAGTAGAAAACTAGAGGATCCTTGTCCACCTGAACAATATCTCCCTGGAAAGAGTGGGCAGAAAACAGCAAAAGGTACTAATAAAAAAATAATTAACATTAATTTAAATAGGCTCTACTTAGAATAAGTGCCAAATATAGGAAAGAAATAGTATTCATACGTGATTCCCATATGTGATTCTTAATATACCTTTTCAACAACTCTCGACACCGACTAATGACACCTACAGTTTACAGATATAATGGAGGGGTCGTCTCAAAGACAAACACGTCTGATTATCATTACGATATATAAATTCGGTTTGGCGGTTATATATGACTACAGAAGATATAAAAAATATAAACAGTAAATACAAATAATTCTCTATTATACAATATTCTTATTACATGTATTTACAAGACATTTCTCGTTGAATTGATTAAAAAAATATTGCAATCATTCCGCATCCTGTTTAGGTTTCTCTTCAACTTTATGATAGCATGCCGCATGTCAATAACATGAATAAGAATAAATGTGTATCTGTAAAAGATTTTCTAAATTTATGAAACATTATGACGAGATTGTCTGTCCGTCTATTATCACACTTGTCAACACGGTCGAGACTTTTTATAAAACGATCTAAACCTTAACAGATGTACATATTCAATTTTGGGAGGGGTAAAAACATATGGATGTCAAAGGTCGAAGGAAAAAATCAAGATACCGCGTTACAGTTGGTGTCTTTACTTTTTGAATAAGCGGAGATGTATCAACATTTAAGCAGTACATACCTGCGTATGGAATTTATTCAACATACTAGTTACTATCACTACAAACTCCTCAGAGTCTGAATTGACCAGTTTTTGTGCTCGACCAGTAAAATCGAGCACACATTTTACTCGACTAGTCTCGACATTGTCTCGACTGTACTTAACTGTACTTAAGTGTACTCGACTAGGTCTCGACTTTACTTAAGTAGTCTGATTCAGTTCTTGATGATCTTTGTGAAGGCTGAAATGGTCTTGACCAAGGCTCGACCTGTCTCGACCTGTCTCGACTAGTCTCGACTCAGTCTCAACCAGTCTCGACCTGTCTCGACTAATCTTGACATTCAAATTTAGTTTTAACTGGTGTAAATCAGCCCATCTAACTAAATTAAATATTGATCTTACAAAATTCAAGCTTATTAGGTAGTTTGATATATTGCTGTGAAATGAAAGAATTTAATTTTACAATATGTAAAATAAAAATTATTATATGAAAATTCAGATAGGCATCTTTAATTTTTTTTATAACTTTTTCAAATCAACTTGGATTTTCATCAAACTATGCAGATATCTTAGATATATATCAAGCTTACTGAATCCCATTTCATTTAGTTTTTTGTTGTATTGCTGTAAAATTTAAGAATTAAAGTAATCTTGGTATAAAAAGCTAGGATTTGCAATTCGGACAAAATAGAGATAGTACACTTTATTTTTTTTAATAACTTTTTCAAATCAACTTGGATTTGCATCAAACTATGCAGCTATCTTACATATATATCAAGCTTACTGAATCCCATTTCATTTAGTTTTTTGTTGTATTGCTGTAAAATTTAAGAATTAAAGTAATCTTGGTAAAAAATGCTAGGATTTGCAATTCGGACAAAATAGAGATAGTACACTTTAATTTTTTTTATAACTTTTTCAAATCAACTAGGATTTTCATCAAACTATGAAGCTATCTTAGATATATGTCAAGCTTATTGAATTCTATTTCATTTAGTTTTTTGTTGTATTGCTGTAAAATTAAAGAATTAAATTAATCAAGGTCAAAAAAGCTAGAATTTGCAGTTCGAACAAAATAAAGATAGTACACTTTAAGCTTTTTAATAACTTTTTCAATCAACTTGGATTTTATTAAAACTATATAGCTACCTTGGTGATCTTACTAAATCCCAGGTTGTTATGAAGTTTTAAAATATTTTTTTGTCAAATTTAATGACATGGCACTATACATGATTTAATTACATCAGTACACGTGAGTTTTACAGGTAAAAAGAAAGCCCTACTTTTCTTAAACTCGTGTATTACTTATCTAGTGAATTAAAAGCCCTGCGATTTAGATTTAACAGGATGTTGCAACTTTGAATAAATGTTATTTAGAATTTAAAACTCTCTGGTAGATGTAATCTTTTTAATAAGTTTGCTCCAAGCAGAAGGTATTGCTTTATAAATCACCACAAATCAGAAGAACTATTTTAATAATTTCTAATGTTTCATCCCTTTTTGATATATTGATAAAGTGTATACCAAAAGGAATAAAACATTAAAGGAATTATATAACTATTATAGATATACTTTTTCACAAATTATGAGAAAAGATATATTTCTAATATCGAAGATTTTTGTCCTAGGTTAATTAAATTCTTAAATTTGACAGAAATACACCAAACAAAATAACAACCTATGATTCAGTAAGATCAATATATTGCAAAGATATTTGTAGAGCTTGATGAAAATCTAAGTTGATTTAAAAAAGTTATGAAAAAAATTAAAGTGTACCATCTCTATTTTGTCAAAACAGCAAATCCTAGCTTTTTTTACCTAGATTAAATTAATTCTTAAATTTGACAGCAATACAACAAACTTTATAACAACCTGGGATTCAGTAAGATGAATGCATCACCAAGGTAGCTATATAGTTTCAATAAAATCCAAGTTGAATTTAAAAAGTTATAAAAAAAATTAAAGTGTACTATCTCTATTTTGTTCGAACTGCAAATTCTAGCTTTTTTGACCTAGATTAATTTAATTCTTGAATTTGACAGCAATACAACAAAAAACAAAATGACCTGGGATTTAGTAGGCTTGATATATATGTAAGATTGCTGCATAGTTTGATGCAAATCCAAGTTGATTTGGAAAAGTTATTAAAAAAATTAAAGTGTACTATCTCTATTTTGTTCGAATTGCAAATCCTAGCTTTTTTTACCAAGATTACTTTAATTCTTACATTTTACAGCAATACAACAAAAAACTAAATGAAATAGAATTCAATAAGCTTGACATATATCTAAGATAGCTGCATAGTTTGATGAAAATCCAAGTTGATTTGAAAAAGTTATAAAAAAAATTAAAGATGCCTATCTGATTTTTCATATAATAATTTTTTTTTACATATTGTAAAATTAAATTCTTTCATTTCACAGCAATAAATCAAACTACCTAATACGCTTGAATTTTGTAAGATCAATATTTAATTTAGTTAGATGGGCTGATTTACACCAGTCAAAACTAAATTTGAAGGTCAAGATTAGTCGAGACAGGTCGAGACTGGTTGAGACTGAGTCGAGACTAGTCGAGACTAGTCGAGACAGGTCGAGACAGGTCGAGCCTTGGTCAAGACCATTTCAGACTACACAAAGATCATCAAGTACTGAATCAGACTAATTAAGTAAAGTCGAGACCTAGTCGAGTACACTTAAGTACAGTTAAGTACAGTCGAGACAATGTCGAGACTAGTCGAGTAAAATGTGTGCTCGATTTTACTGGTCGAGCACACAAACTGGTCAATTCAGACTCTGAGGAGTTTGTAGTGTATAGAGCTTTGTCATTGTAAATTATTTGTGGATAGTGCTAAGTAGGGGTTGATTTTAAACATATTTTATTCATTAAGATATGAAAAGGATTGAGCAACAGATACGGCCTATAAAAGCTCTCTCCATAATAGATGTACAAGGTATAATTCAATTACAACAACTGTATTTAAAATAATGCAATATAGTGGCACATGCATGCTACTTGTGAGCACACACGAGAAAATATATGTTAACAGTGTTACTTACTAAATGCAAAGTATATTTAAAAGATAGGCAATTAATCATCAGTTATTTAGAGTACGTTGAAACATGCAAATATCCTTTATAAGTCATTAGAAATATATATATATATATATATATATGGCTTGAAAGAGACACTAAGCTTGCTTAGTGGAATAAATGAATTAATGTTGGAGTGTAGAAAAAAAGTAAAAAAATAAAACTAGATGAAACAAAAATTAAGTAAGTTTCAAACAAAACGTTGAGTGTAACTGATATATTTCTGAACAGATTTAAAAATAGCAATATTCATATCATATGAAAATAATCTGTTTCCAAAAAAGTAGTAATTCAATATGTATGTCAACATTATCAACAGTGGAGTAAATGGAATCAAGAAGGATCTGTCTTACATCATTATACTTAGGGCAAATAAAAAAAGAAATGTTGATTATCCTCAACAGGATGGTTACAGTTTGTGCAAAAAGTGTTCTCGGATGAGAACTGATTAAACAAATGAGATTTAATGTAGCTAGCATTATTTCTGAGTTGACAATGACTTCTATTAAGTTTCCGTATCCCATAGTTGAAAGGTCTAAATATATCATCAGTCTATAAAACTTATCCAGTCCACTTCTAAATATACCCAAACTTGGTGATTGTTGTAAACTCAAAGGAAGACTATGCCAAAGTCGTATAGTGGAAGGAATGAAACTATTAAAATAGGAGCTAGTTCTACCAAGAGGCGGGTGAAAAGTATTATTTTCATTCCTCAAAGTATAAGGGTTTTGTCCGGGAAGATATGGCTGGACTAACTCATATAAGTATGCAGGTGTTATCCCATTTAATATTTTGTAGAATAGTATAAGCTTATGTTTATTACATCTATTCTTCAGAGTTTCTAAACCTTATTCAATATAAAGTTTTTGTCTGGAGGAATTACGTCGTAATCCTGTAATAATTCTAGCAGCTTCTATCTGAATATTTTCAAGAAGCTCAGTCTCATGCTAGGAGCAATTGCCCCAAATAACATCACCATATTCTAATATAGGTCTAATAAAAGCATAATTAATACGTATAAGTGAACTCCTATCTAATAAGTGTTAACTTCACGAAGCACAGAAAGACGAGAGCATGTTTTTTTTATAAATAATATCAATATGCGCGTGCTATGAAGCTAATGACTGAAATGTTATCCCAAGATGACAGTGAATATTTATTTTCTCAACCTCTTCGCCATTTATCCCCAAAAATACAGGTGGATGCTCCCTTTTCCTTCTAGTAAATACAATATTTTTAGTTTTCTTAGAGTTAAATTGAACAGCCCATCATTTTGCCCAATTTTAGATAACATCCAAGTCATAAGTCAAAGAAGCAGCCGCTACAGCATGATTATCATCTACTATGACAAATAAAGAGGTGTCATCTGCAAAAAATCTAATATTATAGCAATGTCATTTACTATATCATTTATTTAAATAAGAAAAAGAAATGGTCCTTAAACTGATCCCTGGGGGTTACCTGCATGTTTACTTCTTAGAGTTGACGAAAAGCCTTCTGAAACTACCTTTTGTTGACGATCCGAAAGATAACTTTCTATCCAAGATAAGAGCTGATCATTTAAGCCAGATTGTTTAAGTTTAAATAAAAGTCCTTTATGCCAAACTTTATCGAAAGCTCTAGATACATCACAAAATACAAACCTTACATCCCTACCACTATCCATATAACTAATAATTTTATGATATATTTCGATTAACTGATTAACAGTAGAATCACCTGGTTGGAATCCAGATTTAAACTTTGAGACAAGGTTATTACTCCTCATATAATTATACAAATGTTTAAATAAAACTGTTTTCATAGTCTTACAAACAATACTAGTAACATATATTGGACGATAGCTTAGAGCTGAATGTGGACTACCTTTCCCTTTAAAAATAGGATTAACATGTGCAATTTCCCATAACAGTGGAACCTGTTTAACTGATAGAGACATATTTAATAACTTAGTTAATGGTTTAGAAATAAAGCTAGCAACCTCTTTTAAAATTCTAGGACTGATACCATTAGGTTCAGCTGGTTTATTAACATTCAAAATTTTTTACTGGTCTAAAATTTCTTTCTCAGTGATGACAAATTTGTTTAAATGACATTGAGGAGACTCGTTATTATCAGGAATTTATGGTTCTATATCAATATTAGCTATATCAGCAAAATGATCTCTGTATTAAAATGTGGCCATCATGTTCCAAAAAAGGGGGGGATCTCTGTTTTTAGTCAAATTTGATACAGACTTGGCAATGCGCCACCATTTACCAGGAGGAATATTTTTTCCAATAAGTTATGATGTCAGTTTGCACTTATATTCATATTTTGCCTTTCTAAATAAACTGATAATTTCATTACGAATTTCTCTAATTTTTTTCCAGTGGATTATTTGAAGTTTTCGCTTTGTGGTGAATTCTATTACGATGTCCTATCTTGTTTCTTATGAAGTTGTTCATAAATGGTTTATCATTTGGTCTAACTGTAATAGTTTTAGTAGGTATATATCTATTGACAGTACTTTCGACTGTTTTGACAAAGTTCATATAAACATTATCTATATTATTTGTTTAAAAATAACATCATCCCAGTCAGTATCATTCAACTGGTTTTTAAGACCGTCATAATCTGCACGCTTAAAATCTCGAATTTGTCTTTTAAACGAATGTTGTTTAAAAGTTTTAAATGAAATTTCGACTGAAACAGGAGAATGAGAACTGCATATCGGTGTAAGTACAGTTACTGATTTAATTAAGTTTTTGCGATTTGTCACACATAAATCAATACAAGTTCCAGTTTGGGTTGTAAAATTGGTACACTCCCAAACAACATTTTCCAAGTTTAACCGGTTAAGTAACTTTTTAAAAGAGTTACTTGAGTTTGACATCATATCACACTTGAAATCACCACAAAGGAAAATTGGCAAATTACAATCAAGTGCTTTGTCTACTGACTCACTAAATAAGTCCCATATATTGGAATTTGAGTTTGGAGGACGGTATAGAACACCAACTAAAAATTTTTCATTACTACAATTCCTCACTTCAACCCAAAGTAATTCAAGATTGCTTACAGATATGTCATATGTTTATGAAACCCATTTAATTTAATTTGGTCATCAGTAATTGACCTGTCAAGATGAGATTCTGATATACAAATAATGTCATACTCGTGTATTTCATTGTTAATGAGATCTAACTTAGGAAGTAAACTACACACATTGATCTGTACTATTTTCAAATTTTTTTTGTTACTCTGATCTGGACCTGGATTTTACTCAATTCCAGCAACCAGTAATAAAAGCTGTATTATACTACTGAGGATAAATAAACTCATCATAGATTCCATGACTAAATTTTATATATACGCCAGAAGCGCGTTTCGTCTACAAAAGACTCATCAGTGACGCTCGAATCCAAAAAAGTTGAAAAAAGCCAAATAAAGTACGAAGTTGAAGAGCATTGAGATCCAAAATTCCTAAAAGTGTTGCCAAATACAGTTAGGTTAATCTATGCCTGAAGTAGAAAAGCCTTAGTATTTAAAAAAATTCAATATTTTGTAAACAGTTAATTTATAAATATAACAATTTCAATGATAATTCATGTCAGCACAAAAAGTGCTGACTACTGGGCTTGTGATACCGTCGGGGAAATAAATCTCCACCAGCAGTGGCATCGACCCAGTGGTTGTAAATAAACTCATCATAGATTCCAGGACTAAATTTTATATATACGTAAGACGCGCGTTTCGTCTACAAAAGACTAATCAGTGACGCTCGAATCCAAAAAGTCGAAAAAAAAGCAAATTAAAGTACGAAGTTGAAGAGCATTGAGATAAAAAATTCCTAAAAGTGTTGGCAAATACAGCTAAGGTAATCTATGCCTGAGGTAGAAAAACCTTAGTATTTCTAACAATTCAATATTTTGTAAACAGTTAATTTATAAATATAACAAGTTCAATGATAATTCATGTCAGCACAAAAAGTGCTGACTACTGGGCTTGTGATACCCTCGGGGAAATAAATCTCCACCAGCAGTGGCATCGACCCAGTGGTTGTAAATAAACTCATCATAGATTCCAGGACTAAATTTTATATATACGTAAGACGCGCGTTTCGTCTACAGAAGACTAATCAGTGACGCTCGAATCCAAAAAAGTCGAAAAAAAAGCAAATTAAAGTACGAAGTTGAAGAGCATTGAGATCAAAAATTCCTAAAAGTGTTGCCAAATACAGCTAAGGTAATCTATGCCTGAGGTAGAAAAGCCTTAGTATTTCTAAAAATTCAATATTTTGTAAACAGTTAATTTATTAATATAACAATTTCAATGATAATTCATGTCAGCACAAAAAGTGCTGACTACTGGGCTTGTGATACCCTCGGGGAAATAAATCTCCACCTGCAGTGGCATCGACCCAGTGGTTGTAAATAAACACATCATAGATTCCAGGACTAAATTTTTATATATACGCCAGACGCGCGTTTCGACTACAAAAGACTCATCAGTGACGCTCGAATCCAAAAAAAGTTGAAAAAGCCAAAAAAAGTACGAAGTTGAAGAGCATTGAGATCCAAAATTCCTAAAAGTGCCAAATACAGCTAAGGTAATCTATGACTGAGGTAGAAAAGCCTTAGGATAAAAACATTTTTTATGATTATAGGGATAATTATGTTATGAATAATAATATATTTTACAAATTTACAGATTAATGTTAAAAACATTGATCAGTCAAAACTATCAAAACTTATAATGAATATATAGTGAAACATAAGCACATGATGTACACTTTTGACAGATCTTTGAAACCGAAAGCTGACGTATACATTAATTAACAGGACACTCAAACATAGACGAGATAAAGTACAAAACAAAACATACATGCACATAACATATCTACAAAAGGGAAACATTAATAAATAACAGATGTTGATGATATCAGATTACATTTATCTTGTGATACTGTAATACTATTGAAAAAATGAGCAACGTCTGTGTTCATGCAATAATCTGTGTTTTTGAATTACAAAGATGTATGGCAGTAATTATAATGTGAAATGTAGAAAACAAAACAAAAGCAAATTAAATAAGCAAAAGTAGGATAACACTTGGTCTGAATGTCAGACAAAAATTGAATAAAGCGCAGTAAAATTGACTAGACTAATCTATAGAATATGCTTGACAGAAGTTTATTAGCTTGACTTAATTTTCAATTTACGAGTGCAGACAGAAGTGAGAAACACAATTTGTCAAATGATTAAGATTATCTATGTTTTAGATTATGGTAATACTGTATATTGAGGGATATTGATGTATGTGACACCCTTCATTATTGCAACCATTATCCAGTTACTTGAGTGTAAATATCATGTGTAAAAACGAGTTAACTGTGGAAGTAAATAATTAAATTTGTATGTTTACAGCTAACCGAAAATATGAGTATTTTTAAAATTAAACCAAATACGTAGGAAACGTATATTTTCCGGAAAATAGTTACAAAATAAAAATAGTTGATTGGTATGAGAGACAAAGAGACAAATATCATCCAAAGGTTCAAGTTGGTGTTGTAGACAACAAAATAATTATAGATGAACAGGAATTATATAAAAAATACATATGGTACTTGACAATATCAAACAAACATGAAAAGCAGGTTCAAGTGATTTTATACAAACATTTTATTTTTTCAGTTTTTTGTTTATGTTGTCAGATATTTCAAACCGATGTCTAGTTCCTTCCTCGTCTGATCCATATACATGACCATTAAAATACCATGAACTGATAATATTGTTATGTTGGTACAATCTATTTAGGAGACCCTGATTGAGTTTTGTTATATCATCACCAATTCTAACTTTAAGTGCTTCGTTTATAGCCTTCTTTTTACGCAGAAGTGAAATTTTGGTATCCATTCTTAGAATTTTATAAGAACTGGTCTTGGACTTCCTTCTATCCCTGGTATTCTATGCATTGCAACCAATTTTGACGGGTTGACGTCTAATTTGACTTGGTTCCTTAGTTCAATAAGAAGAGAATGTGGTAGGTCTTCATTTCGATTTTCTGGTAAGTGGTTTATTTTCACATTTTTCTTACGTGAGTATTGTTCATTCCAGTTACTAAGCCGAACACTTTCAGTGGCTTTCTTGTTGTTTTCATCAACGACTTCCCTCATTTTTCTAAGATCAGAATGCAGGCTAGTCTTTTTTTCGAGGAGATTTCCATTTTCAAACTCAATAGTGTTTAATTTGTCATGTAGGTGAGATATTTTCGAATCATAATTGGTGTTTAATTTCTCGACTTCTGACTTGACTTGACAAAATCTTTTCTTTAATTTGTTTTTTCAAGTTTTCGGATAATGATTTAAATATCTCGATGACTATCTCTGTAAGGTCAGATTTTTTATGCACATTTTTCAGGGTTCAAGTTCGTTTTCAATACAAATACTATGGTCCGAAGAACTAGAGAGACAAGAGTGGAGACGTTTTGCTGGATTAAGATATTTTGTTTATCTCCAGTTTTCTCTGTAAATGCTGATTCCTCAGCATTATTTGTGTTTTTGCCTGACAGTTTATCGACTTTAGCGGTAGAAATAAAGCTGGTTATTTGTTGTTGTATTTGAGACATATTTTATGTGACGATTTAAACTATTTCTGCGATCATGAAAGTTCACTTTATGTGTAATCTATATGTAAACATTGGCTAATTACTACTCAACCGGTCGTCAATTTTAAAACTCGTTATCTAATTATATGGTCGAACTGATTGTCCCATATAATTGCCCGTGTTCAGAAAAAACAATAGACGCTGTCATTTTTATCGTAGACCCATTCCCATGTTCTCGAAAATGAGATCTGAGGTTCTTGCAAGAAGCGGGAATTGCTTAGCAGTAGAGTTTAATGGGGTCCGTGTTGATCAAGGATCGTTGGTTATATATTTATATTTTGTTTCGACATTGTTTCGCTGTTTCTTTTTTCCTTGAAAAATCTTTGCCGGTTTTATAATTTTTTTTAATTTTTTTCGTACTAACGATTCTTTTTAAAATTTCGTCTATGACCAGCATAAGGAAGGTATTTTTTTTTATCTAATTAGATAAGTAAAACCCCGTCGCATGTTTTGTGTGCCTGAACCAAGTTCTAAAAATGTTGATACTGTGTACAGCCTTCACACGGTGGAAATTATGCTTCGTCTTCATTTTTGATTCGTTTTTTGTCGATCAGAAAGAAAAACAATATCTGTTGGTTTTTTTTCATCGTACAGAAAAATCCTTGCCATTTTACTCTTTTGGAAAGTTATATCATTGTCAATCAAATAAATTTTAAGCATTACATCTCTTAGTGATGTAAAGTATTATTTTCAATTTTTACTTTGAGACGACCCCTCACATCTTACCTGTCGTAGACGTGCTCAACTTTAGGTGTAGACAATTGTTGAAAAGGTCTACTATGCTGTCAAATCCTTTTAATTTGATCCATTATACAATAATCAACATTGGCGTTGTATGTTGATAGAAGATAAGTATAAGTAGTGTATATTTTCATGACTGTATGAGTATTTGGACCGTACGCGTACGATCTGAACCGTATGCGTACTTTTTCAAAATACTCATACGGTCGGAACCTCCGCGTACGGTCTGAATAATATTGAGAAGTTGGTCAAGTTTATTAGATACAAATGCATATTACAGATCAACATAACTCAACTCTCAAATTAATATAAAAAAGTTCAATTGTATATTTTCTAAATATTTTAAAAAACACGCTGATCAACCCTGTTAATCTCTTGTATTTAGCATGTCGATCAGTCACACATTAATTGAATTATGATCACTAAAATTGAAGATATCTGGAGTAAATATACTATGAGAGGACAGTTGTTTAAGAAATTAGCAACATGACTTTACAACAAAAATGCAAATGCAAAGGAATATGCATGCACTGCAAACATGTACATTTTTAAATGTAAAAAATATAACGTTACTTGTTGTAGCAAGTGTCACCTGTCGTACTGGACCATACGGGTATATTCATACGGTCCGATCGTACGCGTATGGTCGGACCATACGAATATACGTATACGGACCGGACCGTACGCGTGAGGTCCAAATACTTATATGGTCTGGAAAATATAGACACAAACTTAATTCTGTTTATTTTGAAGATTATCTGCTATTTTGGATCAATACAATTGTAACATACTGTAAAGGGAGTGTTGAAGGTTTTCCTAGAATTATCATTGTTCTGACCCACAAGGATAAGTTACATCCTGTAAGTATATTAAATGATATAATGTTTTGATTGTGTTCGATATGTCAATGCATAAGTGTGTATAGGTTACGCTCAAATCAACACCATTGAAAAACAAAACAATACATAAGTCAATAAATTTGGTGTAAAAGTGTAATTAAAGAGCCATCGTTACTATGAATTATATACCCACTGCCCGTAGATTATCAGTATTCCAAGTTCTTTTTGCTTTTAAACTATATAGATAAAGAAAGATGGGGTATGAGTGCCAATGACACAACTCTCCATCCAAGTAACGATTAATAAAGGTAAATATTAGTATAGGTCCCCAACACGGAACCTTGGCTCACACCGCACAGCAAGTTATAAAGGGCTTTATTATATATACTTTGCCTCTTGTAAGATATGCGTTTGTATAAGTTTCCTATACAATTTGTCTCGGATTAAGAACATTACAGCTCCGGTAATAGAAAACATTTTCCTGAGTTGTTTGTAATAGATTGATATTAGCATTATACCACTGAATCGTAATATGTTTGTTCGTTTTCGTTCTTATTTACTCCTTTTTATCTAATCAATTATATTTGATATTCTCGGTTTGCTTTAACCAATAGTGTGTCAATTGGAATAATGTGAATGTTACATGGTATGATATATTATAAAATATTCCCCATTTACACATCAAGTAATTTGTAGTTGATATATACGATATACATATACTTTTGTGAAGAAAACATATTCGTTTTGATATATTTAAGAAGGAAATTAAACAGAGACGAATGGAGATATTCGCAGAAATCAAACACATGTTTTTACAAACACCATTTATGCAGCACTTGGTTATTAAAGATAAGATATTTGTAAACGCTAAAGACAAATGTGATCCAGAGTTGGCAAAAATAAAGAATATCATAATCAGGGAATCGAAGATGCAGCCAACATGGGGTGAACCTCTTCCAAAATGCTTTATTCCTTTAGAACTAGAATTTGCATCGCTAATCAAACGCAATATTCCACTGATTACAATGGAGCATTTGCAGAAAATCAACTTACTACAACCTATAAGATCCTTGACAGAATCTGAGTTAAAAGTATTCCTGAAATTTCAACACGCCATAGGCAAGGTGTTATACTTTGATGAGTACAGATTAAACCGTCATGTTATTTTGTCTCCAACCCATTTAATTGATGCTTTTAAGTCTATTGTTACTGATAGAAGTTTCTGTCAAGGAGACAAAGAAAGAGAAGAGTTATGGGATGTAATGGGCAAGAAAGGGGTGGTCTCAAAACAAGTTATCCAACAAATTTGGAAGAAAAAGAAATATCGGACATTTTACAATGATAAAGATTATTTACTGAATGTCATGACCCATCTCGATATATTGGTCGAACCAAGGAAATACGATTCAGACCACAACCGTATACCTGCTGACTTTTATTATATCGCAAGTATGGTACGAGCGAAAGATGATACTGGGTACCTTAAGTCAGCTGGCATCGCTAACAGAAGTATTGCCATAGCTTTTCAGTCTTCTTCATTGATGATACCTCCTGCATTATCATTTAGATTTATAAGTTACTGTCTATATGTATGGGCGGTGAAAACTTACGGAGAGTCCAAGAATGACATGCTGTTCCACAAGTCAGGGGTGTTCACTCTAGATCCTTCTTTGGATATGTCCATTACTTGCGAAGATGACATGATTATTGCCCGTCTTGTTCATGCTAGAACAAACACACTGATCTCGAGGGATATGGCTTACAGCATTATTGCGTGTTTAACATCTGCATTAGAAAAAATAAGTCAGTTGTATATCAGAACAAGCAGCGACTCCAGTCACACCAGTGACGCAGCCTTTGTTACAAGAATTTGCTGTAACTCACCAGATAATCCATGTATCATCGACGTCAGCCAACTAAAAAACATAAGCAACATATGGATATGTCCTTCACATGGGATTGAACATAACATAAATATAATCACATCATGGTTTCAAGGAAAGGTATATAAAGAATAAGTTTGTGTCAAATTATAAACAAAATATAACAAAGGGATACCCAAACTCATGAGTCAAAAATAATACTAACAATGCAATGGTCATATAGTCAAACGACGAAAAGCCAACTAACAGTTCATGTACAAATGTTTGCTTATGACAGATGCAAAGAAATACAACAGGTTAAGACGTATTAACTTCCACCCTAACTTGAATATGTAGTGCAGCATATGCGCTAAAGACATCCAATAAGCTTTGGATTTGACAGCTAAGTGAAAAAAAATTACTACTGGACAACAAATGTGTGATAGATCATCGTTTGGAAATTAGTTAAAGACAAAACATGTTAATTTTTAGGAGATACAGCACCTTTGATTTTTAGAGTAAAACGAAAAATCACCAAAATACTGAGCTCCGACGAAAATTTAAAACGGAAAGTTCCTAATTAAATTGCAAAATGGCAAAATCAACAACTTACACACATCAAACGAATGGATAACACACGTCATATTGCTGACTTGGTTTAGGTATTTTCTTATGAAGAGAATAATCTACCATCTTTTTGTTTGTATAGCCTTTTCATGTCAATTCTATTGTATTATGAATGCAACGTGTATCCGCATGTTTTTTTCAGGGAGACGACAAATGTGAACCAGAGTGTCCAGGTACTGTTTTTTCAGTTTCTTTTGTAAGAAGCAGACATAATTACCACTTGTATTTGTAAGAAGCAAACATAGTCATCACTTGTATTTTTTGTGATTTTACTTTTTTTCCTGTGTATAATCTCATCCATGACGATGTTACTGTTTCACTTGAAATTATGTCCAAGGACTACCATGTAGGCTTTAATTATAGTATTGTAATGAGTATACACAAACCAGAACAAACAACACATGAAAACAGATTAAGAAACTGTGTCATTCATAGACAAATGCTTGAATGGATATCAATCAATTTATAATATCAAAGTATCGTCTGAAGAACCGATTGATTACCACGAGGGTATCGCCAGTCTAGTAGTCAACACTACGGTGTTGACACGAGTATCAAATATATGGTATACTTATTTATAAATTTATAAAATAACTGTTTTTAAAAGTATGAATTATTTGAAATACTTAGGATTGTCTTATCCCAGCCATATAGTACTTTAGTCGTATCCTGCATATCATTTTGGAATTTTGGATCTTCAATGCTTTTCAACTTTATACTTGCTTGGCTTTCACACTATTTTAATCTGAACGTCTGTGCTGACAAGACTGATCATTGATATATTTGAAATACTAACGCTTGTCTACCTCAGGAATAAAGTACCTTAGCTGTATTTGGCAAAACTTTTAGGAATTTTTGGTCCTCAATTCTCTTCATCTTCGTACTGTATTTGGCTTTTTAACCTTTTTTGATTTGAGCATCACTGATGAGTCTTTTGTAGACGAACAGCGCGTCTGGCGTAAATACAAAATATATTCCTTGTATTTAAGATGAGTGTATTCACTGATGTGTCTAATGTCGACGGAACGCGCATCTGGCGTATCTCAACATTCTTTGAAGTTCCAATTTTATTTTTTTTAACTTTTTTTTGGAAAAACATTCTCAGCCAAGGATAAAAAGAAACGTTAACAATTCGTAGTTGTATAACACAGTGTCATACATTTATCAATTGGCAAATCCAGAAATGTGTTTTCAACTATCAAAGATATTACAAATCCAAAACTTGTGTAGTGACATTATGATATATGTTACAGTTACAACTGAAGCGTTTTTGAAAGAGATTCCATCAGATCTACATTTACGTCGATTATCTCTGCTGTACAACAGAGATGAGATAAGACAACTGGCTACGCACCTGGGACTGACTTACGCTGAATGGGAAAATGTTTGTGACCAAGAAAGTCAAAGTGACGAACCGGAGAAACTGAAATTTGAAATTCTCAGAAATTGTCGGAACAAATTTTCGTTGACATTTAAAAGCATTAAGAATGCCACGGAGAATGCAAATATACAAAATCCTCATACCATCTGCAAGGTACTAATATGATAATACATAAGTTAATTTGATATACGCATCGTGTTGTATCGAAAAAAACAATATATAATATAAAACAGCGTTCTTAAATATTTCTTTTCATTAACTTAAACGAATATTTGACGTATTTTAGCTTTCAATAACTTACATAACTAACAGGATAAAGATATTTAACATTTTAAATGTTCTCACACTTTGTCGAATATTTGATGTAATTGGAATAATTATAGAAAAAAGCATTCTCGGAAAATAGATACAAAAAACACATTTCCATCACGAATCCTCTTAAAACATTATGATAATGCAGTGTAAAATGTGAAATATTCAGGTCTACGTACAGTCTGTCTTGTTTTACTGATAATTCTTTTGATTGTTTACAGGTTGTCTCAGGAGCAAATATTGATTTAGGTACGTAGAAGTTTAATTTAAATGTCCGACATACACGATATGTGTTATCATCATTTACGACTTAACAAACAAGACAGTAAACATGCCTTTATTAGCCATGTTCTTTGTAATAATTCTAAATAAAGAACGGTTTATAATAGACTCGGGACAAGGCGGTGCAGATGTATAAATATTCCTTTTAAAGAAGTGTAACAAATAAGTGTAAGAAATTGAAATATCATCAGGTTTGAACTAGGATTGTACAACTGGTGTCACATGCTTAGTATGACATGTTTACCTTTTCTAAGCAACTGAGATTAACAAGTTTTGTGGCGTTGTTCGTATTGTTAGTCTATGGTGTTCAAGGCTTGTTTTTTGTAAAATTGTTGTCTTTTGGTCGTTTTTATATTTGTAACAACAATGTCATTTTGATTTTCACTTATGACTTAAAAACACTGAATATACCTGTTAGATAAAACACAAGCATATAACCAACAGGTTTGTTCCATAGTAATATTTCATATGAAGTTGTGTGTTTCTTCATCGTTTTATTAAAGTGTTTTGGAAGTTGTTTGTTTCTTCATCACTTTATTTAAGTGTTTTGGAAGTTGTTTGTTTCTTCATCACTTTTTTTAAGTGTTTTTGAAGTTGTTTGTTTCTTCATCATTTTTTTTTTGTGTTTTGGAAGTTGTTTGTTTCTTCATCACTTTATTTAAGTGTTTTTGAAGTTGTTTGTTTCTTCATCACTTTATTTAAGTGTTTTGGAAGTTGTTTATTTTGCCAAGATTGGCCCCACTAATTGGGAATAGTTCTCTTCACTTCTTGATTGAACTTGATATGGAGTTTGAGACGTGGGAACAGATTTGTCACATTCAAGCAGTCAGAGATTTGGTAAGACTGAACAAGAATATTTTAGAAGAATGGAGAAATCAGTTTTGCCGGTCGCACAATCTGAAACCAAATACATAAGTTAATTTGATATACGCATCGTGTTGTATCGAAAAAAACAATATATAATATAAAACAGCGTTCTTAAATATTTCTTTTCATTAACTTAAACATACATTGACGTGTATTAGCTTTCAATAACTTACATAACTAACAGGATAAAGATTTTTAACATTTTTAAACTGTTCTCACACTTTGTCGAATATTTGATGTAATAATTATAGAAAAAAGCATTCTCGGAAAATAGAAATTCATCACGAAACCTCTTAAGACATTATAATAATGCAGTGTAAAATCTGAAATATTCACGTCTACGTACAGTCTGTCTTGTTTTACTGATAATTCTTTTGATTGTTAACAGGTTGTCTCAGGAGCAAATATTGATTTAGCTTAATTTAAATGTCCGACATACACGATATGTGTTATCATCATTTACGACTTAACAAACAAGACAGTACACATGCCTTTATTAACCATGTTCTTTGTAATACTTCTAAATTAAGAACGGTTAATAATAAACTTGGGACAAGGCGGGTGCAGATGTATAAATATTCCTTTTAAAGAAGTGTAACAAATAAGTGTAAGAAATTGAAATATCATCAGGTTTGAACTAGGATTGTACGACTGGTGTCACAAGCTTAGCATGACATGTTAACCTTTTCTGAGCAACTGAGATTAAGACGTTTTGTGGCGTTGTTCGCATTGTTAAGTCTATGTTTTTCTATGCTTGTTTTTTGTTAAATTGTTGTCTTTTGGCCGTTTTTATATTTGTAACAACAATGTCAGTTTGATTTTCACTTATGACTTAACGAAAACACTGAATATACCAACTGTTAACTAAAACACTAGCATATGACCAATATGTCTGTTCGATAGTAATATTTCATATGAAGTTGTTTGTTTCTTCATCACTTTATTTAAGTGTTTTTGAAGTTGTTTGTTTCTTCATCACTTTATTTAAGTGTTTTGAAAGTTGTTTGTTTCTTCATCACTCTATTTAAGTGTTTTTGAAGTTGTTTGTTTCTTCATCACTTTATTTAAGTTTTTTGGAAGTTGTTTGTTTCTTTATCACTTTATTCAAGTGTTTTGGATGTTTTTTGTTTCTTCATCGTTTTATTTAAGTGTTTTGGAAGTTGTTTGTTTCTTCATTGCTTTATTTCAGTGTTTTTGAAGTTGTTTGTTTCTTTATCACTTTATTAAAGTGTTTTTGAAGTTGTTTGTTTCTTCATCACTTTATTTAAGTGTTTTGGAAGTTGTTTGTTTCTTCATCGCTTTATTTCAGTGTTTTTGAAGTTGTTTGTTTCTTCATCACTTTATTTAAGTGTTTTGGAAGTTGTTTGTTTCTTCATCACTTTATTCAAGTGTTTTGGAAGTTGTTTGTTTCTTCATCGTTTTATTTAAGTGTTTTGGAAGTTGTTTGTTTCTTCATCGCTTTATTCAAGTGTTTTGGAAGTTGTTTGTTTCTTCATCGTTTTATTTAAGTGTTTTGGAAGTTGTTTGTTTCTTCATCGCTTTATTTCTGTGTGTTGGAAGTTGTTTGTTTCTTCATCACTTTATTAAAGTGTTTGGAAGTTGTTTGTTTCTTCATCGCTTTATTTAAGTGTTTTGGAAGTTGTTTGTTTCGTCATCACTTTATTGAAGTGTTTTGGAAGTTGTTTGTTTCTTCATCACTTTATTGGAGTGTTTTGGAAGTTGTTTACTTCTTCATCGCTTTATTTAAGTGCTTTGGAAATTGTTTGTTTTTTCATCACTTTATTTAAGTGTTTTGGAAGTTGTTTGTTTCTTCGTCGCTTTATTTAAGTGTTTTGGAAGTTGTTTGTTTCTTCATCACTTTATTAAAGTGTTTGGGAAGTTGTTTGTTTCTTCATCGTTTTATTTAAGTGTTTTGGAAGTTGTTTGTTTCTTCATCACTTTATTTAAGTGTTTTGCCAAAAAGGGGAAGTCCATACAAACTGACATAATGATAAGTTTTCAACAAAAGGACGAAGAGTAGAAAGCGTAAAAATAATAATATTCTTACATCATTAGGAAATGATTGTCATCAAATCAAATGTGTGTAAAAGAAGTCATGTCTTCGTGAATATAAGCTCACAGTGACCGATACAATATTTTCGGCAAGTACAGGGAAATACGAATGTCGACAGATTTAAATCGTTAAAACAAAATAAAATGTACAATGTCTTCCGCAATCTACTATTTTTGAATTCAATCTTAATTTCAAAATAACAGTTTCGAAGTCAACGCAAAACAAAATAGAAGTGATACTTTAATTGGTGTATTACATGTCAGTTTTTGTCGTTTGTCTTTTAGATGACAAATGGGATATAGTACCAACGGAAGAACACATCGATAGATTGGCCCCATTAATTGGAAAAAGCTCTCTTCACTTCTTGATCGAACTTGAAATGGAGTTTGAGACGTGGGAACAGATTTGTTACAGACAAGCAGACAGAGATTTGGTAAGACTGAACAAGAATATTTTAGAAGAATGGAGAAATAAGTTTTGCCGGTTGCACAATCTGAAACCAACATTGCGTAAAATCGGACAGGCATTTAGTAACATTGGTAAACATGTCAAAATGGTAGAAAACACGTTATCAGATTTGTTTTGATTACCTTTCATTTAAACAACAATTTCATGTGACGTATAACTGCAGAATGCTACAAAAATAATAAATTATTAAGAAGAGAAGGAACCTACAGTACTTCATTGTAAGCTGAAAGCTTGACATTTAAATTTTAAAATGCTTTTATGTTTAACTTTTGCCATCATAAACTAAGTAATCAGTGCATTCTCTGTAAAACGTTGTTTTGAAATTGTTTCATGACATGTGTACCATATGCATGTGTAACATGTGTACCATATGCATGTGTAACATGTGTACCATATGCATGTGTAACAATTGTCTTCTCTCACAATTCAAGCACTTTTTTGTTTCAACCCTGAACATTTCGCTATTGAACACCATTTTTTTTATATTATGTTATTCTGCTTATATCTATTTTCCCTAAAGACTAATAATCATATAGATACCATTTTTATGTAAGAAACAACTGTCAGATTTTTATGTATTGTTCTTTATCAAAAGTATGACATACGGAAAACGAACTCATCTCTTCAACGTCACGTCATTTATCATGTTTATCACTGTTGTTGTCTATTCATTTGGTATGTTTGAGGTTTTTGGTTTTGACATTTGATCATTTGATTAGGGACTTTCCGTTTTAATAATTCTCAGAGCTCGGTGTTTTTATTATCTAACTTTCTACACTAAAAATGATTATACTAGTTCTAATAAAGCATTATCATCAAAATTTTGGTTGGGGCTGTTATCATCTTGTAAAAAACATCTTAAAACATATCCGAACTTTTACTTTAATTCAAAGTCAAACATAATGAACCAGTATTTTTGTTTTGTTTTGTTTCTACTAAATATCAAATATGTTTTGTTTTAGGTTTTTGAATTTGATTTTTGAACTTTTGTTTGCAATTAATTATTTTTTTTGTGTTTTGACTATGTATAAACATGATACAATGAGGTTAATTATGACTAAAAATGTCATAAAGTGTTTGTGTATTGACTATTATAATGCACGTGCCTTTGTGAATACTTTATATCAACAAGTGCGTATTCAACTATATATATGAGCAAGTGCATTTGAGATGACTATACATTAACAAGTGCGTATGTAACAAAACAATATCAGGAATTGCAGTTGTAATGATTATATATGAACAAGCGCGTTTGTGATGACTTTGTATAAAAATGAAAGTGTTCTTGTATTGACTATACGTATACAAGTGCGTTTGCGGTGACTGTATATGATCAAGAACAGTTGAAATGACTATATATGAACATGCGCATTTGTAACGACTGTCTATAAAAACTGAAGAGCTCTTGTATTGAATATATGTAAACGAGTGCGTTTGTAATGACTATATATGAACAATTGCGTTTGAAATGACTATATATGAACAATTGCGTTTTATTGCTTTGTGTATAAACTATTATTCGTGTTCTGACTATATATGATAAAGTGCACTTTTCGATAAATCAATAGCATAATAATTGATGTTTCTTCTTTTTATCGAAATAAGTGAATGTGACACAAGTTAAAGATAGTCGCACAAGCATACAAAAAAAACTTATAAACATTTTAGATCATAATTGGTGCATTTTATGATGTAATGTCTTTAAATGTTGTGCATTTGTTCTGTCATCATAGTATACCCCCATTATCATCACACAGACATATGATTTTCTCAAAAGAATTTCAATACCGATGAAGGGAATACATCGTATTAACTGCATTGGTTAGGCTTGTAAACAAATCCGTCTTCACATGTAATGCCGACGCAATTCATTAAGTGTTGGCAATTTTAAAGACATCATTGCCTCTACATAAAATCGTTGTTGTCAATACAACACAATTCATGGGCTCAACACAACAGTGGAAACGGGAAAACTGTGATAATCAAATACTAGAAAACAATAAAATAAAGGAAATAAGATTTGAATTCATAATTTCAAGGGTATATAAAATGTAAAATACTTTTCTAAAAAAACTTTTCTA